>NC_042974.1:47734535-47847035 GCF_901001165.1 Salmo trutta | reverse complement strand
AGTTATACTGTATTCTTCAACAATCAATAGGTACATATCACTAATTTACAGTGAGGGAAAAAAGTATTTGATCCCCTGCTGATTTTGTACGTTTGCCCACTGACAAAGAAATGATCAGTTTATCATTTTAATGGTAGGTTTATTTGAACAGTGAGAGACAGAATAACAACAACAAAAATCCAGAAAAACGCATGTCAAAAATGTTATAAAAGGATTTGCATTTTAATGAGGGAAATAAGTATTTGACCCCTCTGCAAAACATGACTTAGTACTTGGTGGCAAAACCCTTGTTGGCAATCACAGAGGTCAGACGTTTCTTGTAGTTGGCCACCAGGTTTGTAGACTGATCATTTCTTTGTCAGTAGGCAAGCGTACAAAATCAGCAGGGGATCAAATACTTTTTCCCCTCACTGTATGAGTCCAGAAATGGATGTAGCAACTGCAGATTGTCCTTTTAAACCTTATCTGATGTAATTGCCCTCTTGGCCTTGTTTTTAGATATGTACAGTACATTTCATAATACTGTCAAATATGCCCAGATTGAAGGGATCTAAGATGTTTTGATATGATCAGAACCTAAGACCTAGGGACCTACTCACATCACATTCAGGGTCAATTGGAGGGTGTGAAAGTGTGGGACAGACAATACAGCATGAGTCCCAGTCTCTGGAACAGAGTGCTGGGGACAGGACTTTGGAGATTTTAGCCAAAGGTAAATATCTACAAGAGACAGATAAGGCACACATGATAACATTTAATAACCTGTCTAATGTGAAGGGAGGATCAACACAACTGGAGTGGTACCATATGTTTCTGGGTGTCTGTGTGTGGTGATACCATATGTTCCTGGGTGTCTGTGTGTGGTGATACCATATGTTCCTGGGTGTCTGTGTGTGGTGATACCATATGTTTCTGGGTGTCTGTGTGTGGTGATACCATATGTTTCTGGGTGTCTGTGTGTGGTGATACCATATGTTTCTGGGTGTCTGTGTGTGGTGATACCATATGTTTCTGGGTGTCTGTGTGTGGTGATACCATATGTTTCTGGGTGTCTGTGTGTGGTGATACCATATGTTTCTGGGTGTCTGTGTGTGGTGATACCATATGTTTCTGGGTGTCTGTGTGTGGTGATACCATATGTTTCTGGGTGTCTGTGTGTGGTGATACCATATGTTTCTGGGTGTCTGTGTGTGGTGATACCATATGTTTCTGGGTGTCTGTGGGCATTGATACCATATGTTTCCGAGGACCACATTGTTCAGGGTCAGTGTTGGGCTTTGTCAGACAGATTGACTAGCGATCCCTCTCTGATCATCAATCTCTCTATCTCTCTCCATCTGTCTCTCTCTCCATCTCTCTCTCTCCATCTCTCTCTCCATCTCTCTCTCTCTTTCTCCATCTCTCTCTCTTCCTCTTTCTCTCCATCTGTCTCACTCTCCATCTGTCTCACTCTCCATCTCTCATCTGTCTCACTCTCCATCTCTCTCCATCTCTCACTCTCCATCTCTGTCTCCATCTCTCTCTCAATCTCTCATCTCTTTCTCCATCTCTCTCTCACTCTCCATCTCTCTCTCCATCTGTCTCTCTCACGGCTTCTGGTTTTTGTTCACTCTCTGTCTCTACATCTCATCGTACATCAAAGAAACACTAAGCAGACACACAGAGATCCTATTCAAGTGACTTGAATAAATTCAAACGAACACTCTGTTGACAGAGAACAGAACCAAGGTTGGTCACGTCTGTATACAGAAACCAGTGTCTGTCTGTCTGTCTTCGTGTCAGACAGTGTAATCGGTCAGGCCTGGAGAGTTTCTTATGCTTAACTATTGGAGCCTTATGCCTTATGCCAAACATTGCTCAGGGCTGGGTTGGATCAGACAGAGAGAGATGGAGGGATAGATACCCATAGATTAGACAGAGAGATGGAGAGAGGGATAAAGACAGTCCAGGATTTCCAAAATGATGAGATTCTGAGGCATTAGAAGCAGGAACGTAAACAATCCTTCACGTTGTTTGATGTTGGAGCATCGGTTCAGAGTGAAACAGACTATGCTAACCGCTAAATGTCTGGAAGGCTGGAAACCGCTAACTGGCTATGCGGATAGAATAATACAATACCCTTGATAGCAAAAGAGTAATGGAACTGCCAACAGAGTAAAGAGGATAAATGTTGAGATCCAAATATAAGTCCCTTGCCAGGGGCTACAGACTCCCCTCATAAGAGGCGATAGTCACCGTCCTATCCTTCCAGGTGCCAGATGGAAAGCACTTGATGACAACCATTTCATATATCTGCAGATCTGTCAACAGGCTACACCACAGGTTGCAGATCAGATGTGAGGTCTCTCTAGAGAGTCTCTTTGCGCCAAACCTGTAACTATGATAGAATAGACGACTATAGACAAATCCAATTGCTTGGAGCAGGGGATAGAGATCAAAGAAAATGTTCACCAGCAAAGACGGAAGGCTGATACTCCCTTATATGTGTTAATTGTATATTTAATATATACAGTGCCTTCAGAATGTTATGTTAACCTTATTCTAAAATGGACTAAATAAAACAATTTCCTCAGCAATCTACACACAATAGCCCATAAAAACAAATATAAAAAAGTTTTTAGAAATGTTTGCAAATTTATTACAAATAAAAAACATTTTATTAGTCACATGCGCCTTACAGTGAAATGCTTACTTATGAGCCCCTAACCAACAACGCAGTTTAAAAAAAATACGGATAAGAATAAGAAATAAAAGTAACAAGTAATTAAAGAGCAGCAGTAAAATAACAATAGCGAGACCATATACAGGGGGTCAATGTGTGGGGGCACCGGTTAGTTGATGTTACAGGTGTCGTATTGAATAGACCAAGGCGCAGCGTGGATAGTGCTCATTCTTGATGCTTTTAATGAGAAACACTTTACAAAATAACAAACAACCAACAGTTCTGTCAGGTACAATAACTAAACGGAAAATAACCACCCACGAAACCCAAAGGAAAACAGGCTGCCTATGTATGGCTTCCAATCAGAGACAACGAAAGACACCTGCCTCTGATTGGAAACCATACTTGGCCAAACATGGAAAACGAAACATAGAAATAGAAAACTAGAACAAATTCCCCTAGAAACAACAAACCCCAAAACACACAAAACAAACCCCCTGCGACGCACTGACCATTCTACTATGGCAAATGACCCTTTTCACTGGTCAGGACGTGACAGTTGAGGTAATATGTACATGTAGGTAGAATTATTGAAGTGACTATGTATAGATGAGAACAACAGAGAGTAACAGCGGTGTAAAAAAAGGGGGGGGGGGGGGGACAATGCAAATAGTCTGGGTAGCCATTTGATTAGATGTTCAAAAGTCTTATGGCTTGGGGGTAGAAGCTGTGTAGAAGCCTCTTGGAGCTAGACGTGGCGCTCCGGTACCGCTTGCTGTGCTTAGCAGAGAGAAAAGTCTATGACTAGGGTGGCTGGAGTCTTTGACAATTTTTAGGGCCATCCTCTGACACCGCCTGGTATAGAGGCCCTGGATGGCAGGAAGCTTGGCCCCAGTGATGTACTGGGCCGTTCGCATTAACCTCTGTAGTGCCTTGCGGTCGGAGGCCGAGCAGTTGCCATACCAGGCAGTGATGCAACCAGTCAGGATGCTCTCAATGGTGCAGCTGTAGAACCTTTTGAGGATCTGAGGACCCATGCCAAATCTTTTCAGTCTCCTAAGGTGGAATAGGTTTTGTCGTGCCTTCTTCACGACTGTCTTCGTGTGCTTGGACCATGTTAGTTTGTTGGTGATGTGGACACCAAGGAACTCGAAGCTCTCAACCTGCTCCACTGCAGCCCCGTCGATGAGAATGGGGGCATGCTCGGTCCTCTTTTTCCTGTAGTCCACAATCATTTCCTTTGTCTTAAACCTCTCCCTCAATGTGATCAAGTCCAGGCACCACACGGCCAGGTCTCTGACCTCCTCCCTATAGGCTGTTTCGTTGTTGTCGGTGATCAGGCAGATCACTATTGTGTCATCAGCAAACTTAATGATGGTGTTGAAGTTGTGCATGGCCATGCAGTCATGAGTGAACAGGGAGTACAGGAGGGGACTGAGCATGCACCCCTGAAAGGCCCCTGTGTTGAGGATCAGCGTGGCAGATGTGTTGTTACCTACCCTTACCAGCTGGGGGCGGCCCGTCACGAAGTCCAGGATCCAGTTGCAGAGGGAGGTGTTTAGTCCTAGGGTCCTTAGCTTAGTGATGAGCTTTGAGGGCACTATGGTGTTGAACGCTGAGCTGTAGGCAATGAATAGCATTCTCACATAGGTGTTCCTTTTGTCCAGGTGGGAAAGGGCAGTGTGGAGTGCAATAGAGATTGCGTCATCTGTGGATCTGTTGGGTCGGTATGCAAATTGTAGTGGGTCTAGGGTTTCTGGGATGATGGTGTTGATGTACCTTATTTAAGTATTCAGCCCCTTTGCTATGAGACTCCACATTGAGCTCAGGTGCATCCTGTTTCCATTGATCATCCTTGAGATATTTCTACAACTTAATTTGAGTCTGCCTTTGGTAAATTCAATAGATTGGAGATGATTTGGAAGGCACACACCTGTCCATATAAAGTCCCACATTTGACAGTGCATGTCAGAGCAAAAACCAAGCCATGAGGTTGAAGGAATTGTCCGTAGAGCTCCGAGACAGGATTGTGTCGAGTCACAGATCTGGGGAAGTGTACCAAAAGATTTCTGTAGCATTGAAGGTCCCCAAGAACACAGTGGCCTCCATCATTCTTTAATGGAAGAAGTTTGGAACCACCAAAACTCTTCCTAGAGCTGGCCATCCGGCCAAACTGAGCAATCGGTGGAGATGGGCCTTGGTCAGGGAGGTGACCAAGAACCCGACGGTCACTCTGACAGAGCTCTAGAGTTCCTATGTGGAGATGGGAGAACCTTCCAGAAGGACAACCATCTCTATGGCACTCCACCAACCAGGCCTTTATGGTAGAGTGGCCAGACAGAAGCCACTCCTCAGTAAAAGGCACATGACAGCCTGCTTGGAGTTTGGCCAAAAGGCACCTAAAGACTCTCAGACCATGAGAAACAAGATTCTCTGGTCTGATGAAACCAAGATTGAATTATTTGGCCTGAATACCAAGTGTCATGCCTGGAGGAAACCTTGCACCATCCCTACGGTGAAGCATGGTGGTGGCACCATCATGCCGTGAGGATGTTTTTCAGCGGCAGGGACTGGGAGACTAGTCAGGATCGAGGCAAAGAACGGAGAAAAGTACAGAGAGATCCTTAATGAAAACCTGCTCCAGAGCGCTCAGGACCTCAGACTGGGGCGAAGGTTCACCTTCCAATAGGACAACGACCCTAAGCACACAGCCAAGACAACACAGGAGTGGCTTCGGGACAAGTCTCTGAATGTCGTTGAGTGGCCCAGCCAGAGCCAGGACTTGAACCCGATTGAACATCTCTGGAGAGACTTGAAAATAGCTGTGCAGCAACGCTCCCCATCTAGCCTGATAGAGCTCCCCAAATACAGGTGTGTGTAGATTGATGAGACATTTTTAAATCCATTTTAGAATAAGGCTGTTACATAACAAAATGTGGAAAAAGTCAAGTTATTGCAGTTATTGCATATAGATAGTGTAGTGTGTGGAGTAGGGTGAACAGTTGTAACTGAGCCGTGTGTGTTGGTGGGACAGAGGGCATTAAGTCTAGCCTGGTGCTGAAAGCTCTGCTGGCCTGATACACATCTCATACGGCTGGGTTAAATGATAACCTTGAACAGGGGGAACAGGGGGACGGTGCTGCTCTTTATCTAGTCTGGCACAGACGTCCCTATTGTACCTACCCCTCCGTTTCCCCTCACCCTCCCCCAAAACCCCCTCCAACCGGGATAAAGGACTGGCACTCCTGTCACCGCTGCTTTCACGAAGAGAACAGTCCCTCACACGCCTGATAAGCGATACCTGTTAAGTTTTATGGCCTGGCCTCTGAAAGACTGAGGTGCCTGGACGACGGTTATTTATGAGCTGTAGTTACAGGCAGACTAGGTAGAATTGTGGAAGACTGGGTTATTGATGTGATTTAGTATGGCTAGAGCGGCTTATTAATGGGCTATAGCAGGGATCATCAACTAGATTCAGCCACGGGACGATTTTTGTTGGGCTGTTCAGGGGGCCGGAACTTAATTACAAATAATCTGTAGACTGCAAATTGACCACAAGAAGCCCAAACAGATATATAATGTTTGACTAAAATACAATCATTTTAAACCTAACTTACATACGATTACGTGTCTCTCTATTATGCGTGGGAATACTTGGGAACAAATTTCTTAAATTAAAATCACTTGGAGCTGGCTTCCTGGTGTTTTTACAGTCTATTATGTCCAACAATTAAAAATATATATATATAGATTATTATTTCTTTTTTTGTTGTTTACATTTTTTGGGGGAACCCTGGGTTATAGTATGAGGCTAGACACTGTGCCTCAGGTATATTGAGAATGTAACACCAAGGGAAGATGGGACAACAAAGCTATAGAAGTCTAAGCTGTGATTGCTTTTTAGCCACCCAGCTAATTCTTGTCCTTAGGCCAAAATTGTACTGACAAAGTGGTACTTTTTGAAGCTGGTATAGTGTACTGTATATGGCTGTAGTTTTTACTTGTGGAAGCTGGTACAATGTGCGTAGATCCGTAGTTTGTCTCGTATAACCCTCCCTGGTCGTGGTTTCCTCTGCAAGCCTGCTACCCGCACTGCCAACACCCTGGGACCGACCAGACGCTTGAACACCAGGGACAACCAGTAGTCCTGGAACACACACACACACACACACACACACACACACACACACACACACACACACACACACACACACACACACACACACACACACACACACAGACAGACAGACAGACAGACAGACAGACAGACAGACAGACAGACAGACAGACAGACAGACAGACAGACAGACAGACAGACAGACAGACAGACAGACAGACAGACAGACAGACAGACACACACACACACAGGGGACACCTGTTACACAGTGAAAAACCACACACAGTATGCATAGTCAGATAGCAAAGTAAGCATGAGGTCCCACAATGATGTTGCGTGGACACAGACATGAGAAGGGCATGCGTTAGCTTAGCGGCTTAACATATTCTTTAGTGAGTGGGTTAACATTCCCATTCTGTTCCATTGAGTCCATTGACTTGTCAACACCAATATAAGGTCTGGCTAAATGGTCGTGCAGTATGTCAGAACAGGGGGCTGTAGAGGTGCAGAGGTGC
Source organism: Salmo trutta (assembly GCF_901001165.1). Taxonomy (NCBI): domain Eukaryota; kingdom Metazoa; phylum Chordata; class Actinopteri; order Salmoniformes; family Salmonidae; genus Salmo; species Salmo trutta. Next base: position 47,839,741 of record NC_042974.1, on the reverse strand, counting down.
TAAAACACTCCACTATGTCTGATAACAGTTGTATAAAACATAAACAAAACTTAAGATACCACAGAGTGTGTTGAGTGAATTAACTGGATGTGAGCCCCTTAGGGTTTACAAGTGTCCAATTCAATGTAAATCACACATTATATCACTATTCACCTCAATTATCTGGAGGAAAAAAACATTTGGGGAAAGCAGAGCGGCTGTACGGGTGTCTACTCCTGTTTCAGCCACCATGGTCGACAAGATCAGGGGTAGAAGCTGGATACCAGATGCTTCAGTCTTTATTGAAAGAGACAATATAATACATACTCCCCTCTCCTCTCCTCTCCTCTCCTCTCCTCTCCTCTCCTCTCCTCTCCTCTCCTCTCCTCTCCTCTCCTCTCCCCTCTCTCTCCTGTGCTGCCCATCTCCCCTCCTGCACCGCTCTCCTACCCCTCCCCTCCTCTCCTCTCCTCTTCTCTCCCCTGTCCTGCCCCTCTTCCATTTTATTTTCTCTGCTTTCTTCCCCTGTCCTGCCCCTCTCTTCCCTGATATCTCTTTCTCCTATTCTGCCCCTCTCCACTCTCTCTCTCTCTCCCCTGTCCTGCCCCGCTCCTCATCTCTCTGATCTCTCTCTCCTGACCCGCTCCTCTCTGCCATGTCCTGCCCCTCTCCTCATCTCTCTGATCTCTCTCTCCCGACCCGCTCCTCTCTGCCATGTCCTGCCCCTCTCTTCCCTGATATCTCTTTCTCCTATTCTGCCCCTCTCCACTCTCTCTCTCTCTCCCCTGTCCTGCCCCGCTCCTCATCTCTCTGATCTCTCTCTCCTGACCCGCTCCTCTCTGCCATGTCCTGCCCCTCTCCTCATCTCTCTGATGTCTCTCTCCCGACCCGCTCCTCTCTGCCATGTCCTGCCCCTCTCTTCCCTGATATCTCTTTCTCCTATTCTGCCCCTCTCCACTCTCTCTCTCTCTCCCCTGTCCTGCCCCGCTCCTCATCTCTCTGATCTCTCTCTCCTGACCCGCTCCTCTCTGCCATGTCCTGCCCCTCTCCTCATCTCTCTGATCTCTCTCTCCCGACCCGCTCCTCTCTGCCATGTCCTGCCCCTCTCTTCTCTGATATCTCTCTCTCCTATCCTGCCCCTCTTCTCTGCAGTCTCTCTCTCTCCCCTATCCTGCCGTTCTCATCTTCTCTCCTCTCTCCGCTGTCCTGCCCCTATCCTCTTCTCTCCTCTCTCCCCTGTCCTGCCCCCCCCACCTCTCTCTCTCTCTCCTGCTTTTTCCTCTGTCCTGCCCCTATCTCTCGATCTATTTTCATGCCCCTCTCCTCTTCTCTTCTCTCCTGTCCTCTCTCTCTCCCCTGTGCTGCCCCTCTCCTCTTTTCTTCTCCCCTCTCTCCCCAAAATCAACACCTCACCAGAGGTTCTGAACAACATGTGTGTGTCAGGAAGTTCCCATGCAATCCTGCATATGGCAACATTTAAGGCTTTTTTCCCCCACCAGGCCAAGCTTTAACTTAATTTGCAGCTCCGCCATCGGGACAGCCCAGAGTACAGTAAGAGTACAGAACAGAAGTGTACAATTTGGGCTATAGACAGGGATATCGGCAGCTGGGAATAGAGCAGACACTAATATTATGAAGAAATCTGTAGATTCTGAGGTAAAACAAAGAGCAGTTCTTCGGGTGAAAGCCTTGGAGCGTAGACTGTGGTTACATGAGTGCCTTTCTCTTGCAAGATGGACAGATAATATCAAACATTGTGGAAATGATATTATTATCCTTTTACACGGTGTCTGGCTACGTTAGAAACGTACATTAGCAAAGTGCATGCCCTGCCCACCTCAGGATTTCTCCTCTTTCCAGCCATTACTTCCCTGTTTTTGTGGGTTGTAAATTCATTTGTCACATCTCTTGCTTGTACAAAACACATTTTCCCACTGATTTTATGATCGCAATCTTTGCACAGGTTGGTGCTCTTTTTTTGTAACGTTTGAGTTTGAGTTTATTTTATTTTTACATGGACAGTGCACTAATCAACGTTTCAGTAAAAGTGCCGGTTTTAGCCAGCCGGCTAATTTTCAACCGCAGTCCCTGGGAAGGTTATTAAAAACAATTACAATATAGACAATCATTGAGCAGTGAGCACACGCAGAGTAACATAGGACAAGCAAGACATAGCATACAGACAGAGCAACATAGGACAAGCAAGATGTAGCATACAGACAGAGCAACATAGGACAAAAAGCAACAAGACAAAATCTATAAAAGCAACAAAGTGTCTCCACACCTCACAGCTAGGGATTATGTTCACAAATCTGATTGACCTTTAGCCATGTCTTCATGCATTTTGTGAAAGTGTAATATGTGGTGCAGTTATGTGTGTCTGATGGCAGTGTATTCCAGACATGGGAAGCTCTCACAGAGAAAGCGGATTTACTAAAGTTGCTTTTCCTTAAGGGAACTATACAGTCACCTCTCATGGCACACCTTGAGGATCTGCTGCCATATGTTTGGGTTTTCTGTTTAACAAAAATACTGAGTGGAGGGGGAGCCAGGCCATTTAGGATCTTGAATACAAGACATGCGTCGGTGTATTGCACAAGATTTTCCCAACTCAGGAGCTCATGCTTTCTGAGGATGTAACAGTGATGATGGCTATTGGGCTTCCTATCAAGCACTTTGAGAGCCTGTTTGTAGATAGACTGAATGGGTTTTAATGTTGTACAGCAAGCTTGGGCCCAACTAGTCAAGCAGTATGTTAAGTTGGGGAGTATCATAGATTTGAAGTACAGTTTTGCTACCGCTGTAGTCAAACAATTTCGTATAAATCGGAAATTAGCTAGGTTGAATTTGGTTATTTGAAATACCTTTTTCACCTGCTTTTTAAAAGAGAGGTTGGAATCAAGTATGATGCCAAGGTACTTAAAATCAGATACCACCTGGAGCTTCTCCCCTGACACATAGACTTCTGGCTCAGTAGCATCTGTTGCCCTCTTTGTGAAGAACATGCAAACAGTTTTTTTCACATTGAGATGCAAACACGAGTCACTGAGCCACTTTGTAACCTGGACCATTACAGTAGTGAGTTCTTGTGCAGCTTGTTGTTTGCTCTTTGCATGCACATATATCACTGTATCATCTGCATACTTTTAAACTTCAGACCCAGTACAGACAGAAGGCAGATCATTAATGTACAGGCTGAACAGGAGGGGCCCCAGTATTGACCCTTGGGGCACGTCCACATCATAGCTAAGAGTGGGTGACAGCTCATTGCTCACTCTGACGCACTGAGTTCTGCCTTCAAGGTATGATTTCATCCATCTCAAGGCATCGGGGGAAAAGTTGAACTTGGACAATTTTGTGATGAGAATCTCATGGTTAACAGTATCAAAAGCCTTCCTTAGGTCCAGAAACACAGCCCCAACAACATCCCCTTTGTCAATCTTGGACTTCACATTTTCAAGAAGAAAGCAGTTGGCCGTTTCTGTGAAGTGTTTCGCTCTGAAGCCAAACTGCATGGAGTGTAATGTGAAGAGGCTGTTGTTGAGGAGGGCAATCAGTTGTTATGCTACACACTTTTCAACAACCTTCGACACCACAGGTAGTATACTAATGGGCCTGTAGTTACTCACGTCAGCAGGGTCACCCGATTTAAAGATGGCCGTTATTATGGCCGACTTCCATACCCTTGGAAACACCCCCAGACCAATAGATGTGTTGGTGACCTTAGTAATGGGGCCAATGAGTGACTCTTTGTAGTTTTTAAGAAAGGTAGAGTCCAGCCCAAACACATCATTGGATTTAGAGTTCTTTAGTGAGCTCATCACCTTGTTCACCTTTGACTCAGAAACCACCCTTATGATGAAGCCAGGTTGAGCGTCATTCACTAGCACTGAGCCCAATAAACCAGTGGAGGGGTTCTGTGTCAGTACCCTGACAGAGTCAATAAAGTAGGAATTGAAGGCTATTGCTATTTCGACTGCATCCTGTGTTAGATTGTTATTCACCAGGATTTCTAGTCTTTTTGCAGTGTTACTATGGTCTTTCACTGTTAACTTTTTTAGATTCTCCCAGATCAATTTAGAATTTCCCTTTGCCTCACCAATTATGTTAATAAAAAAGTTTGCCTTGGCCTGTCTGATTTCTTTCATCACCTTATTTCTCAACATGGTAAACCTACGTCTGTCATGCTCTAATTTGGATTTTAGGGCTGTTTTTAGAGCATAATCTCGTTCTTTCATCAATTTCCAGATTTCTTCATTTAGCCAAGGAAGAGTGCTCTTTTGGCCAGGTTTGGATTTGATTTTCTTTAGGAAACCATTTATTGTAGTCTGGATTGTGGATAGAAAAACCTGACTATCAGCTTCCATGTCTGTATAGGACAAGAGATCATTCCAGTTAATTCCATTAATTGCGTTTTCAAAAAAGTTTAATTCACTCTTAGGTATTCTTATTTGATCCGGCTTTCTAACAGTAGAGAGGTTAAACCTGCTCTTAGACAGCTTTCTGGCTGTAAGTGTCAGATTATGATCAGATAGCCCAGTAACCATACTGAATGATTTAGTCACTCTCTCTGGTTTATTACTGAACACCAGATCAATCTGTGTTTTAGAGCAACAAGTTACCCTGGTTGGCCCTTTAACGAGCTGTGTAAGGTCAAAGGTATTAGTGATCCGTTTGAGGGTTTTCCTACAAGACTTGTCTTCATAATTAATATTAAAATCTCCCATTAAGATGACCTCATTCCCAAAATCACATTCCCTAAGCATGTTATTAAACTGGTGAAAAAACACACTTTTGGTGGAAGGTGGTCTATACATTCCAATAAGGGTAAAAGACATTTGGGGAGACAGTGTAACGTTCAGGCCAATACATTCTAGTTCATTATCACATGACCACTCAATTTGTTTACATCGGATATGTTCCTTAATGTAAATCATCAGACCCCCTCCTCTTCCTTCAATCCTGTCTCTCCTGAAAACATTGTAGCCAGGCACAATCAAAGCAGCACATGGAGAGTTTTTATGGAGCCATGTCTCTGAGAGGCAGAGGAAGTCAAGGTTGGAGTCTGAAAAGATGTTGAATTTGATCACTTTTTGGAATGACACTACGAATGTTCAAGTGCCCCCTAGTAGTCCCTTGGGCTTAGCTCGTGGGTCCCAGATGACTCGAGAGTGATTGACACATTGAAAAAAAGTTACATTTTCTGTGTTTTCTGACGGCTGGGTTTAGGCAGTTTTGTTTTGATTAGGGGCAGTTCAGTGGCGCAATTAACAATCCCTCCCGCTTGCACTGGATGCGGATAACTAATTAAAACAGCTTGCGTACCAGAAGCAAAGTCAGGGATCGCATATAGGGGCTTGGGTATGTTTGAAGAGTAAAAATCTATCCTGGAGCCGGGTGAGTCGAGAGAAACCATGGGACCATAGCACTCACCCACTTCCACAGCAGCGACGATCAGTGGACGAGGCCATCTCGTTAAAAAGCCAAATCTCACAAATCAATTTTTTTTGTGCATTGCTAAATTCTAGAGCAGCACGTTTAGATTATAAAACAGGGAGCTATCATTTTTCTTAAACATAGTCTAAATCTAATGTTTAATATGCAAGAGGATTTGACAAAAACAATCATGAAAATTAGTGAAAGCGATGATGATAGCTACAGCAGACTGGGAGATTGTGAGGGGCGGTACTTTATAACTCCGTTGGTAGCGCATGGTACTTGTAACGCCAGGGCAGTGTGTTCGATTCCCGTGATCACCCATACGTAAAATGTATGCACGAATGACTGTAAATCGCTTTGGATAAAAGTGTCTGCTAAATGGCATATACAGTTGAAGTAGGAAGTTTACATACACTTAGGTAAAGTCATTAAAACTCGTTTTTCAACCATTCCACAAATTTCTTGTTAACAAACTATAGTTTTGGCAAGTCAGTTAGGACATCTACTTTGTGTATGACACAAGTAATTTTTCCAACAATTGTTTACAGACAGATTATTTCACTTATAATTCACTGTATCACAATTCCAGTGGGTCAGACGTTTACATACACTAAGTTGACTGTGCATTTAAACAGCATGGAAAATTCCAGTAAATTAGGTCATGGTTTTAGAAGCTTCTGATAGGCTAATTGACATCATTTGAGTCAATTGGAGGTACCGGCTTGCAACTGCACATGGGGACAAAGATCATACTTTTTGGAGAAATGTCCTCTGGTCTGATGAAACAAAAATAGAACTGTTTGGCCATAATGACCATCGTTATGTTTGGAGGAAAAAGGGGGAGGCTTGCAAGCCGAAGAACACCATCCAAACCGTGAAGCATGGGGGTGGCAGCATCATGTTGTGGGGGTGCTTTGCTGCAGGAGGGACTGGTGCACTTCACAAAATAGATAGCATCATGAGGAATGAATATTATGTGGATATATTGAAGAAACATCTCAAGACATCAGTCAGGAAGTTAAAGCTTGGTCGCAAATGGGTCTTCCAAATGGACAATGACCCCAAGCATACTTCCAGTAGTGGCAAAATGGCTTAAGGACAACAAAGTCAAGGTATTGGAGTGGCCATCACAAAGCCCTGACCTCAATCCTATAGAAAATGTGTGGGCAGAACTGAAAAAGTGTGTATGAGCAAGGAGGCCTACAAACCTGACTCAGTTACACCAGCTCTGTCAGGAGGAATGGGTCAAAATTTCCCCAACTTATTGTGGGAAGCTTGTGGAAGGCTACCGAAACGTTTGACCCAAGTTTAACAATTTAAAGGCAATGCTACCAAATACTAATTGAGTGTATGTAAACTTCTGACCCACTTGGAATGTGATGAAATTAATAAAAGCTGAAATAAATCATTCTCTCCTATTATTCTGACATTTCAAAATGTTTCAAATAAAGTGGTGATCCTAGCTGACCTAAGACAGGGAATTCTTACTAGGTTTAAATGTCAGAAATTGTGAAAAACTGAGTTTAAATGTATTTGGCTAAGGTGTAGGTAAACTTCTGATTTCAACTGTACAATGCATTTGGAAAGTATTCTGACTCTTTCTCTTTTTCCACATTTTATGGATTAAATAAATAAAAAACGCATCAATCTACACACAATACCCCATAAAGACAATGTAAAAACAGGTTTTTAGAAATAAAAATACCTTATTTACATAAGTATTCTGACCCTATGCTATGAGATTCGAAATTGAGCTCAGGTGCATCCTGTTTCCATTGATCATTCTTGAGATGTTCCTACAACTTGATTGGAGTCCACCTGTGGTAAATTCAATTGATTGGACATGATTTAAAAGGCACACACCTGTCTATATAAGGTCCCACAGTTGACAGTGCATGTCAGAGCCAAGCCAAACCAAGCCATGAGGTCTAAGAACTTGTCTGTAGAGCCAGACAGGATTGTGTCGAGGCACAGACCTGGGGAAGAGTACAACAAAATGTGTGCAGCATTGAAGGTCCCCAAGAACACAGTGGCCTCCATCATTCTTAAATGGAAGAAGTTTAGAACCACCAAGACTCTTCCTAGAGCTGGCCGCCTGGTCAAACTGAGCAATAGGGGAATAAGGGCCTTGGTCAGGGAAGTGACCAAGAACCCGATGGTCACTCTGACAGAGTGGGGTATTGTGTGTAGATTGATGAGGGGAAAAAACGATTTAATCAGTTTTAGAATAAGGCTGTAACGTCACAAAATGTAGAAAAAGTCAAGGGGTCTGAATACTTTCTGAATGCACTGTATAAAGACGCTGGTTTGATAGAGGGTAATTTAATGCAAATGTATTTAACTATACTCAAGTGTATATGCAAATTAGTTATTTTCAAATATTATTATTCTATCAATATAATAACAAAACACATAAATAGGCCATATATGGTTTATATATGGTAGCATGGGTCTTATATATAAAAAGTGTGTGTGTGTATATGTAACCGATGTGAAATGGCTAGTTAGTTAGCGGGGGTGCGCGCTAATAGCGTTTCAATCAGTGACGTCACTCACTCTGAGACTTGAAGTAGGGTTTCCCCTTGCGTTGCAAGGGCCGCGGCTTTTGTGGCACGATGGGTAACGATGCTTCGTGGGGTGTCAGTTGTTGATGTGTGCAAGGGTCCCTGGTTCGAGCCCAGGTTGGGGCGAAGAGAGGGACGGAACCTACACTGTTACATTGATGCTGTTGACCCGGATCATTGGTTGCTGCAGTGGTAGGTTCTGCAGGTGGTGACCACAGACCACTTCTCAGTTCCTATGCTTCCTGGCTGATGTTTTGGTCACTTTTGAATGCTGGCGGTGCTTTCACTCTAGTGGTAGCATGAGACGGAGTCTACAACCCACACAAGTGGCTCATCCAGGATGGCACATCAATGCGAGCTGGGGCAAGAAGGTTTGCTGTGTCTGTCAGCGTAGTGTCCAGAGCATGGAGGCACTACCAGGAGATAGGCCAGTACATCAGGAGACGTGGAGGAGGCCGTAGGAGGGCAACAACCCAGCAGCAGGACCGCTACCTCCGCCTTTGTCCAAGGAGGAGCAGGAGGAGCACTGCCAGAGCCCTGCAAAATGATCTCCAGCAGGCTACAAATGTGCAAATGTGGAGAACGTTCTGCTGCCTGCAACATCCTCCAGCATGACCGGTTTGGCGGTGGGTCAGTCATGGTGTGGGGTGGCATTTCTTTGGGGGGCCGCACAGCCCTCCATGTGCTCGCCAGAGGTAGCCTGACTGCCATTAGGTACCGAGATGAGATCCTCAGACCCCTTGTGAGACCATATGCTGGTGCGGTTGGGCCTGGTTGGCCCTGGGTTAATGCAAGACAATGCTAGACCTCATGTGGCTGGAGTGTGTCAGCAGTTCCTGCAAGAGGAAGGCATTGATGCTATGGACTGGCCCGCCCGTTCCCCAGACCTGAATCCAATTGAGCACATCTGGGACATCATGTCTCGCTCCATCCACCAACGCCACGTTGCACCACAGACTGTCCAGGAGTTGACGGATGCTTTAGTCCAGGTCTGGGAGGAGATCCTTCAGGAGACCATCCGCCACCTCATCAGGAGCATGCCCAGGCGTTGTAGGGAGGTCATACAGGCACATGGAGGCCACACACTACTGAGCCTCATTTGGACTTGTTTTAAGGACATTACATCAAAGTTGGATCAGCCTGTAGTGTGGTTTTCCACTTTAATTTTGAGTGTGACTCCAAATCCAGACCTCCATGGGTTGATAAATTGGATTTCCATTGATTATTTTTGTGTGATTTTGTTGTCAGCACATTCAACTATGTAAAGAAAAAAGTATTTAATAAGATTATTTCATTCATTCAGATCAAGGATGTGTTATTTTAGTGTTCCCTTTATTTTTTTGAGCAGTGTATATATATATATATATATTTGACATAAAGTTTAAACATGAATTCCCAACTGAACTGACGGATTACGTTGACTTTTTGTCTGTCATTATACAATTATTTATGTGCTATAATTCAGTCAATATTTGATGGATTTCTTATTTATTTAAAAAGCGTTGAGTAGCTTCATTATGCAACAATACCAGAACTGTATTTTTGACCTTTTATAAATGTCTTATGTTCTATGAGTCTATAGAGATTCGTATGTTGGTTCCAAGAGAGAAAACCCATCAGGTCAGGGAAACTTCAGGACCTCCACAGTAGTCTTTCTCTGTCTGATCAGTCAGAGCTGTGTTTAATGAGCAGGTTTAACCAGGCTGATCTGTGTGCCTGATTTACTAACTGAGAAAGATGGAGATGTCAATGAGTTGTCTACAGGATGTGCCCAGTTAGACATCTGGAGAGCAGGGCGAGAATCAGGGAGAGAATCAGGGAGAAAATACACACAGGGACGGATAGTACTTTAGATAGTCCACCCTGAGAATCTGGTAGTTTAAAGATATCAGTTTAGATATAGCGTACCGGTAGTAGCCACTGCCATGGGTAAAGAACATATAGTAGTTAGAAAGAACTGGATGGCGAAGACCTTGTGTTTGAAACATTGCAGTCAATAGAGAGGGGAGAATCTTCAGCCTCTACCTAGTGAGGAAGGAGGCAGGGCAGGTGCCAGAACGAATCAGTTGGATGGGCATTTGATTTCCATAGGGGGTGGCACTATTTTTTTCACGGAGCCTCCTATGGTAAAATTGTTTTAATCGGTTTTATAGTAAAGATGTAATTAAACTGTCATAATGTTTTCATCTGATTGTCAAACAAATCACTTGAAAAAGTAGGTTACCTTTGCACGTTAATTCTGTGCACCCGCTAACTTTCCTTAAATTTGTGAATGGCTGAAACTACCTCACCGGAGAAAGGCATCTGTGCGAGCGAAACAGCGCTCCTCTGTCTTACTATATGTAGCCCATGTATCTGATGCTGTCTGGCCAAAAATAATATGACATGACATGGTCTATTTGGCCAGATAGCATCAGATACATGAGCAGTAGGGCAGTAGACCAAGAGAAGAGGAGGGAGGGCAAGGAGGTATGGTAGGCCAGGCCCCCTAAGTCCTGCCCATAACACCGGCCCGAGAGGGAGGGAAAGATGGAAGGATGAAGAAAGGGCAGTAGGCCAGGAGAAGAGGAGGGAGTGCAGGCTAAATGAGAGCCAGACTGTGTGACTGAAAGCTTGTTAACCACAGCCTTTACAGATAAAAGTGTAAGGTTAACCATTAGGCTGTATCAGTACAGGGCCTTGCCCATTAGTGTTTTAATGCTCCTAATTACACTAACTGAATAAGAGAGGGTAGGATTCATGTTTTTAATTACAGTGACTGTATTAGGAGAGGGGTTAACAATGTGAAGTCTGTTTTAATTAGGGGCACGTATAAAAAAAAAAATATGAAAACCTGCAGTAAACAGTAACACAAAAACACCATTTTATTAGCCATAGAACACAGAAAACCAGAGAAGTATCTATTTCAACAGCCCTCTGTGTCCTTAAACACTGGAATCCTAGAAAGAGTAAATTAGAATGCTGTGTGAATAGGAATAAACACACTGTAAACACACTCTTTGGCAGCTACAGTGTAGTGTCATGACAATGAACTGGGATTGCATAACTATAGCCACTTAACGTTTTACTGTTATAGTGAGAGACAAAGCCTAGAATGTATCAGAAACCCAGGGGTGTATCCAACAATGGAGAAAGAGAGAGAGAGAGAGAGAGAGAGAGAGAGATGATGGGGTCTCGTAGCAGAATGGAAAAGTAATGAGAGAACGAAGGAGGGTGAGAGAGCTAAAAAGGATGAAAGGAGAGGCCTATAAAGAGAGAGCAGAGGGAGGCCCATATCTGTTTAACAGACAAACCACCCAGGAAGCAGGCTAATACACTAAGCTGATGTCACATCCCAAACTTCTTCACATGTGCTAGGTCAAAAATAGACTGAGAGAGAGTGAGTTCAGGAGAGGAAAACAGAATGACGGAGAAGGGATAGGGAGAAGGAGTAGGTAGACCCACTACAACTACTGGACCTAGACCATGGAGGAGAGGAGGAGTAGTGGTGGTGTTGAGGGGTGAGCGGATAAAGTCCTAAGTTCGACTGGGTCAATTGTCAGAACGGGGTCCAATGAGTGTTCAGAGAGATGGAAAGGGACATGTGGTTGGCATGTGAATACATCTCTGGGGCCTGCGGACAGCTCTGGCCTGTAGTGGTTCCCCCCAGCAGGTAGACTGGCAGAGCAGTCCGACGCCCAGCCACAATAAAAGCATTGTGATCCTAGAGGGGGGCATCCTTCCCAGAAAAAGAGAATGGAACGAGAGGGGAAATAATTGTCTGCTAGTTTTTGAGCGGTCTCCCTAATAAACACCACCCATCCCTGCAGCAGCTAAATAAAGTAACAAGTTCTCCACATCTTCTTTAGGCATCCACCAGATGCTGATAAATCATTTTTATGAATATGCCACCGCAGTAGCATTGTAGAACTGACTCTCTGTCTGGATCAAAGAGTCTTGGATGTCTCTATCTCGATCTCTGGCCGCCCTCTTCACGTTCCCCTAAATAAGTGAATAGTCCTTCAGTCCTGGTGACCCATAGGGTGCAGGCTTTTGTTTCAACTTGGCACTAAAACCCTTAATTCAACTAATCAACTTACTGTATCATCTGGCAAACGATTAGTTGGGTGTAATGCTTGCCCTGAGCATGGTCTTGTACCCCTGATGCGGCATAGTCCAATCCCAACAGCAGAGGGCAGTGGTGGGAATCAGGATTGGACTACACCATTGCAGACAGTGCCGGAGGGGGAGTAGCAGCCTTTTGCGTACCTACAGCTCAGGTTGCAGATCTGTCACCAGCCCAGCGCTGCACACAGAGGGGTACTCATTTTGTGATGGGGGAGGGGAGAGTCATGACACCATCCTGGTCACTGACAAAGGGCTAGGGTTACACAGTGATTCGCCCTCGCGTCCAGCCAGTCAACACCACTAAACGCCTTTCATCTGGCCTAATAGCTCCCACGGGAAAGAACGCTAGGTACCACAGAGGACTGAGATGAGCCTACAGTAGCTGCCCAAAGCTACACCAAGGAATGGACTAAGAGTAGCAATAGCTCCAATGAACGTTCCCTTGTTATCCAGTGAGAGTAGAAAGGAATGATTTGTCCAGTACTGCTTTCATGATGATTTTTATAGAATTTATTTTTATTTGACCTTTATTTTACTTTTATGATAAAGCAGAGTGTGAGACTCACCGGTAGTGGGTTGAAGTGCTGGTCTACGAGGTGTGTGTACCCATAGTCGAAGAACGAGTGTCGCAGGACAACATCAATCCCCTGCATCGCTGCCATACCCAGAGTGTTCAGCCACCTGAAATACACACACACACACACACACACACACACACACACACCCACACACACACACACACTCACACAAAGTGAGAATAATGCCTGAGTGAGGTGACACTTCATTTGATTGATTGATTTATAGATTGATTGATTGATTTATAGATTGATTGATGTATAGATTGATTGTACTTACAGAAAGCCAGCAGCATAGGTATCAGAGAGGTTATTGGTTCCTCCAGCCCACGCCGGACCTACTCCCCCCAACCACACCTTCTTACCAGGTGCATGGCTATTCACTACCTGAGAAAGAGAGAGAGTGAGGAAAGAGAGAGACAGAGAGAGTGGAAACAGAGGGGACAGAGGAAAGAGAGGGGGCAAGAGAGAGGGGGGAGAACAGACAACAGAAAAATAGGGGATCAGATCAGAGAAAGAAAGAGAAAGGGGCTGCAGGTAGGCTAGCGGTTAGAGCACTGGGCCAGTAACCGTAAGGTCGCTAGTTTGAATCCCCGAGCCGACAAGGTGACAAATCTGTTGATGTGCCCTTGAGCAAGACACTTAACCCTAATTGTTCCAGGGTCGCGGTTGATTATGGCTGACCTTGGCCGTGACCCCACTCTCTGAGGGTGTCTTTAGGGGAGTTGGAATATGCAATGTAGGCTTGGCCCTAATGTATGTGTTCTCTGTCACCTGGAGCTGCATGGAAAATGGTCCAGGAACAAAAGGACAATGCCCAAGGACTAGTCAGCCCTTCCCACTCTGGGGGGCCTAAACATATCTCTCTGTTACTGTAATCAGAGGACTGACTATTGTGAAAGAATAATGCTATAGTATCCATGTCTGGTATCTATTTGTTCACTCTGATGCTAACTATATGGATGGGTGATCTCTGTGGTTACTTGTTTCTGCACAGGGTGAACTCTGAATTACTCTATTATGCAAACTATTTTATTGTCTTCTCAGGAGTTCTGTCTTATTTACATTGGTCTCACCCCCCACACAAGCCTTTAGATTCTGTGACACCCTGTGGAGATTGGACCTGGGAGTGTTTAGGTTACTGTAAACTTGGTATCGTTTGATTGGTCAATTGTGGTTGGTTTTGTGTTGGAAGGTTACACCTTCAAATGTTATAAATGGGATTAAATGCCTTTGTTCTCTCTTAGAATGCTGTTCATTGACTACAGCTCAGCCTTCAACACCATTATCCCCTCCAAGCTCGTCACCAAGCTTAGGACTCTGGGTCTGAACACCTCCCTCTGCAACTTGATCCTGGACTTCCTGACCCTTAACACAGGGGCCCCACAGGGGTGTGCGCTTAGTCCCCTCCTGTACTCACTGTTCACCCACGACTGTGTGGCCATGCACGACTCCAACACCATTATCAAGTTCGCTGACAACACGATGGTGGTAGGCCTGATCACCGGCGACGATGAGTCATCCTACAGAGAGGAGGGCAGTGACCTGATAGTGTGGTGCCGGAGTAAGACCAAGGAACAGATCGTGGACTACAGGAAACAGGGGGGCGAGCACGCCCCCATCCACATCGATGGGACGGCAGTGGAGCAGGTAGACAGCTTCAAGTTCCTCTGTGTCCAAATCACTAAAGAGTTTAAATGGTCCAAACACACACGTACAGTCGTGAAGAAAGAGCGACAGTGCCTCTTCCCCCTCAGGAGATTGAAGAAGTTTGGCATGGGCACTCAAATCCTGAAAATGTTCTACAGCTGTACTATTGAGAGCATATCGACTGGCTGCATCACTGCTTGGTATGGCAATAGCACCGCTCTCGATCGCATGGCTCTACAGAGTGTTGTGTGGACAGCCCAGTACATCACTGGGGCTGAGCTGCCATCCAGGACCTCTATATCAGGCGGTGTGAAAAGACGGACCGGAAAATTGTCAAAGACCCCAATCACCCAAGCCATAGACTATTTTCTCTGCTGCCACAGGGCAAGAGGTATTGGTGCATCAAGTCTGACAACAACAGACTCTTGAACAGCTTCGATCCCCAAGCAATACGACTGATAAATAGCTAACAAAATAGCTACATGGACCGAGTTGACCTTGTATCTTTATTGACCTTTTATTTCAGTATTTGTCTCTATGCACATTCACAGGGCGCTAGACACACTGTCACTCAAACACATACACACGCACACGCACACGCGCACACACACACACACACACACACACACACACACACACACACACACACACACACACACACACACACACACAACTGGCCTACCTGGTTAAATAAAGGTGAATTTTTTTAAAATGTTTTATAAAAATAAAAATACAGCTCTGTCTCCCCTCGTGTTCTTTACAAACGTCAACGGATTGATAAAACATCTGGACTGAGATGAACTCTATTGGATAGCCGATCCCCAACTTTAGTCCCATCCTGCCGGTCCAAAGCCAGCTACAGCAGCGTTTTGTATTCATTCTCAATCACTTTAAGGACCATTAGGGAAATTCATGATCTGAGACTGTTAAATGGATCTCTGTCCAGAAGACCTGTTCTCTCTGCTCTAAACAGCTTCCAGAGAATCTCTCTCCTAGCATGGCTGCAAACCATTACTACTGGACAGCAAATGGGGAAACGCACGTACAGTACAGCACAGACACGCTTGCATACACGCTCGCGCACATACACACACAAACTCACACACAATAGGGCAGTACACATTGTTCTTTGGTGGGTCCTCTCTTTTACAATAGACAATAATTGGGTCTTTTCTACCAGCTCAGAGACTATGACTATAGGTTGGTAGCAATTATTTCTTAATTGTGAGCACGACAGACCGGTTCTTATGGCCTTTTTTTCTCACTGAGGGAAGTTACTGTTCTAGATCTGAGAGTTGAGATCCATAAAACTGAACTGGGAACTGTGTCCTTACAGAGGTAGGCCTATGGAGGGATGAGGCAGGGGGACAGGAGAGCACTGGGGCAGGGGTTGGGAAGAGACACGTGTAACGGAGGTGATTTGGTGAAGAATACTTACATAATGACTGACCTTTCCTGAGACCTGGTGTCAACAGTTCCCTTTCTCTCACCTTGAGTACTTTAGTGATCTGTTCGGTCAGGGTGTCCAGCAGGCGTGTCTTCAGAAAGTCCTCTACTTTGGTCACTCTGCCATCCATGTAGTAGCTACAGACAAAACAACAACACACACAGACACTTCAGAACAGAATACAAGCAACTTCTGAGAAATGCACACAGCAAATTCTCCAGTGTTAAAAAAAACGAAATTAACATCGAAAGTGTTGAGTCTGTGGACCCATATAGACACCGGAACAGTGTTAAATTAACACACTACTTAGTGTAAAACCTTATTTATTCAAATATTTTCCATGGTGCCTTGCCTTTCAAGTAAATTGTAGAATTACCACCCATGACTGAATTTGTTAGTGACAGAGACATGGTTGTTACATTCATTCATTTTCAGTCCTGTGGACTAAGCGAATATGTTATAGTTTTACCCCTAGGACAGGGGCATGAAACTCATACACATCACTCATGTGTGGTAACTCTACAAGGCAAGGCACTTAATTTACAACTGTTCTGGTGTCTATATGGGTCCACAGATTCAACACTTTCAGTGTCGATTTAAAACTCAGTGTTGTTTTTTTAACACTAATATCATTAACTGGTTATAATCAGGTTATCTGACGCCAAATGCTCTCACTACACTTTACACTTAAGAGTTTGCACTTATCATAAAGTCTCATTCTCATGAGAAAAAAGGCTACGGTACACACAAACTGAAACTCTTACTAACTCTTCATGATAAAATCCAGTAATAAACCATTTAGAAATAGTTTGTTCACCAATTAATAATAATTATTTAATATTAACATATATTACCTATATTTGCAAACGTTAGTAAGCTATATATACAGTGTATATATATTTTTTTTAATTAACCTTTATTTAACTAGGCAAGTCAGTTAAGAACAAATTCTTATTTACAATGACGGCCTACTCCGGCCAAACCCGGACGACGCTGGGCCAATTGTGCGCCGCCCTATGGGACTCCCAATCACGTCAGGATGTGATACAGCCTGGATTCGAACCAGGGTGTCTGTAGTGATGCCTCAAGCACTGAGATGCAGTGCCTTAGACCACTGCTCCACTCGGGAGCCCCCCCCCAATATATTGATTGTATTTTTATATAGCGCCTTTCCAGGTACTCAAAGCGCTGTAAGGTAGGGAAACTCACCTCATCCACTACCAATATGTAGCACCCACTTGGGAAATACACAGCAAACCACTTGTGCCAGAACACTCACCACACATCAGCTATCAGGTGGAGAGGTGAGGAGTGACATATTGGTGTCTCTGGGGGGTCTTTGGCCTCGTTCGCTAACTACCTCTCTCCAAGAGTGCAGTGTATAAAGTCAGAACATCTGCTGTCTCAGCCACTGACTCTCACCAAGGGAGTACTCCAAGGATCGATCCTAGGCCCCACGCTCTTCTCAATTTACATCAACAACATAGCTGAGGCGGTAGGAAGCTCTCTATTCCATTTACATGCAGATGATACAGTCTTATACTCACCTCCAAAACAAAGGTCATGTGGTTTGGTAAGGAGAATGCCTCTCTCCCCACCGGTGTGATTACTACCTCTGAGGGTTTAGAGCTTGAGGTAGTCACCTCATACAAGTATTTTGGAATATGGCTAGACGGTACACTGTCCTTCTCTCAACACATATCAAAGCTGCAGGATACGGTTAAATCTAGACTTGGTTTCCTCTATCGTAATTGTTCCTCTTTCAACCCAGCTGCCAAACTAACCCTGATTCAGATGACCATCCTACCCATGCTAGACTCTTTACCATTGGGCCATCAGATTAGCCACCAATGCTCCTTATAGGACACATCACTGCACTCTATACTCCTCTGTAAACTGGTCATCTCTGTATACCCATCGCATAAAACCCTCTTAGGCCTCACACCCCCTTATCTGAGATACCTACTGCAGCCCGCACCCTCCTCATACAACACCCATTCTGCCAGTCACATTCTGTTAAAGGTTCCCAAAGCACACACATCCCTGGGTTGCTCCTCTTTTCAGTTCGTTGCAGCTAGCGACTGGAACAAGCTGCAACAAACACTCAAACTGGAGTTATCTCCATCTCTTCATTCAAAGACTAAATCATGGACACTCTTTCTGACAGTTGTGGCTGCTTCACGAGATGTATTGTTGTCTCTACCTTCTTGATTTTGTGCTGTTGTCTGTGCCCAATAATGTTTGTACCATGTTTTGTGCTTCTACCATGTGGTGCTGCTGCCACGTTGTGTTGCTACCATGTTGTTGTCATGTTGTGTTGCTACTATGCTGTGTTGTTATGTGTTGCTGCCGTGCTATGTTGTTGTCTTAGGTGTCTTTTTTAGTGTTGTGGTGTCTCTCTTGTTGTGATGTGTGTTTTGTCCTATATTTGTATTTTTAATCCCAGCCCCTGTCCCGCAGGAGGCCTTTTGCCTTTTGGTAGGCTGTCATTGTAAATAAGAATTTGTTCTTAACGGAATTGCCTTGTTAAATAAAGGTTAAATAAAATAAAAAAATAAATATGGAAATTAGGAAGGAGGGGGATGATTCGGTGGCCATGATGGAAATGGGACCAGGTTGGGAATTTAGCCAGGACACTGGAGTTAACATCCCTACTCTTACATTAAGTGCCATGGGATTTATTTGTGACCACAGAGAGTCAGGACACCTGTTTAATGTCCCATCTGAAAGATGGCACCCTATGCAAGGCAATGTCCCCATCACTGCCCTGGGGCATTGGGATTTGATCTTAAGATCAGAGGGAAGGGTGCCCCATACTGGCCCTTCAACACTACAGTATTTAGATAGTTATTCACACAAGTTCTATTTAAATTACTTGTTTGGTTTCTCACTATGGGTAGCTTCCATCTCACTCTACCAGCCCATGTACCTTCCTGTTGCTTATTCCCACCAAAGTGGAAGAAAGAAAAGAGACTTTTGTGATTTGGTTAGCCACACCCTAAGCTAACGTAGCTAGCTAACGAAGAACGCACATTCTCTTCAGCTAGCAGTGTGCTTGCTAAAGCTAGGCTACTAACACTTGAGTTGAATGCTAGCGAGCTAAACGCTGGGACTAGAACTAGCTCCTTTGCTAGCTCTCTCTACCTGCACAGTAGTATTCTTCTCTCACCTAGCTCACCAGCACCTTTACTGGCTAGGCTGACCGGTCCTACCTTCCGGTTTTGCGGTCTTGAGATCCCTCTAACCTGTAGAGCCACTCCACCTTGCTGTGCTCTCCGGGTTACTGCGTGCCATTTATGATAGGCTTGTAACCCACTTAGAGTCATGGTTACCATCTCCCCTTGCCAGGATGACCCAAGCCAGGCACGAGCTCCCATATCTGCCCCTGCGGCTCTCGCATCTCAGAGAAAAACTCCCATCCTTTCTGCTTTGCTTGAGAGGCAGTCGACTACCCGGAGTCTTGTCTGCCCTGCAGCACACTGTCTAAGGTTAGCCAGAGAAGGAGACAAAAAATGTGCTCCTGCTCCGGGTACCCCCCCTCCAAGCCACATCTGTACCGGGTAGGCGACAAGCACTCATCTGTACCCATCTCGGCGGAGGTGATTGACAACCTTGACTCTCTTCTCTTATTTAGCGAAGACACGATCTCGGGAGAGTGGGAGATAGAAGATGATGAGGCTCATGCTAATAGCAGCCTCTCCAACTTTGAGCCCGAAGATGGAGGAATTGAGTCCCCACTTCCTCCCTTCCAAACACCTGCACCCGCCCCCAGGTGCACCGCCAAGGGCACAGCCGGTGATGAGGTTGCTAATCCCATCTGGGATTACACGCTTATTAACATCTGCAAGCGAGCCACGGCCAAACTTGGCATCGAGTGGCTCAATGTCCCACCGGACCATTTGTACGAGTGGAGGAGACTCCAACCGCAAACAGCCCTGACCAAACCTAGCAATCCGATGGTTGTGGCTTGCCTAAAAGAGGCAAAATGGTCCTGGGAAAAGCATTTTTCTAGTAGACTAACCCCTAATGGTTCCCCTACCCTGAACATGCATAGACAAGTTTCCGGTTTCCATAAGGTCCCTCCGGTGGAGCCTCCTCTGGCTAACTACCTTAATCCCTCACGCAGTGCATCCCTGTCGGTTAACACCACCCTCCCGAACAAGATAGGATGCTTTTTTTCATTTATCATAAGATGTACATAACTGCAGCCCATTCGGTCAGAGCCCCTATCATGTCCACTTTACTTACGGCTTATCAAGAGAAGCTGCTGGACAATATGGAAAGTCAACGCACAGATGACCCTGCTATGTGGGAGGAAATCTGTGTCACCACATATCTCAACCTATGTGCCTCTCGGGACACTGTACAGAGTTGTTAAGGTCAACGGCATCATGGACTTAACCCAGTACTAGCACATTTTAGCCAAAAACCTGGTTGCCTCTACCAGCAGACTGATATCAAGGATTTGGAAAGATTCTCTATCGAGGAATGGTCTAAGATTCCTCCCAATGTGTTATGCAATCTAAGAAAACATTTTAGAAAAAGTCTCAAGGTTACTTAGGTGAGGTATAGAAAGGTATTGAAAACAGGAGTGTCAATCATTTTAACCCTATCTTTTAGAGAAAAAAAGTATTACTTGTAAAACAAAATCTCTTTCTCTGAGCAATTGAATTAGCGTGAAATAATGTACAATATAGCTCAGTACTTGAATTCTTTATTTTATACAGACAATTTTGCTCATCTTCATCAACGGCGTTAATCCCACTGCATATGACTACTACCAATGCTACAGGCCGTTTTAAACCAGAACATTTTTGGGGTTCAGTTCCCCTTTCATTTAACATTTATTTAATTAGGCAAGTCAGTTAAGAACAACTTCTTATTTTCAATAACGGCCTAGGAACAGTGGGTTAACTGCCTTGTTCAGGGGTAGAACGACAGATTTTTACCTTGTCAGCTTGGGGATTTGATCTTGCAACCTTTCGGTTACTAGTCCAACGCTCTAACCACTAGGCTACCCTGCCGCCCCAAATAAAGATTCATAAGATAATGTATACGGTGTTTAATATAGATAAATTATATATACTAATATATTAATTATTATCAAAGTATTTTTGGCAGTACCTGATCTAAAGCAATCACTATTTACAGTTTATGAGTGCTATTAACATGGTATGGGTTTCCATTGAATTCAGGTAGGTTTAGGCTACTATCAATAACGTCATGTAACCCTTTTCTGGGGAATTGACACAGTGGGTTTTGTCACATTTGGCAATGCAGACGATAACATTCTACTTGAAGGGGGTATAAAAAAGACATTCACAACACCTTTATGAAACCAGTCATAACACCTTGCAGTATCATTTATAACAACCTTCATAACACATTTTTTCAAAATCATGTATAAGATGTTTTCAAAACATGTAAATTGTCATTTCAGAACGAAAAGTTATCAGTAACACAGAAATATATCTTTATATGTACATTTATTTAGAAATGTGTATTTTCACAGCCACAGTACCCAACCCCCAAAGTATTATCGTAGGAACACATTTTTGGCTTAAGTTGGCAGAGAACATGCTGCAGGCCTAACATGACATTTACGATTTGTGCTCCAGACCAGGACTCACTGTAGACCAGGTACTCTGTTTGCTTCAGATCCACCTTCTTACTGTATGTTCTGTACTCACTAATGGATACTGGGTCAAATTGACACAGAACATCTACTGTGTATAGGCTTTTGAACATAATTGGAGGGTGAAGATAATATTGATAATTCCAAGGGCTGTTTACCCAGTGGCATCCTGCAGCACTGAAAGAGCGAGGATACAAAACACTCTATGCACACAGTAACTAACTGTGCTGCTCCTAGCCAGTTCCGTGAATAGTGTATTAGAGCACGGATGTCTTACATCACGAATGGGAAACTTTGATGTGGGCCACAAAGAACATTTTGCAGTTTTAAAGTTTGCTGCATTTCTACACATTTTGCCATGGGGCCGGGAGAAAAAATTAGCAGTTTCACAGCTAATTTCCAACGAATTTTACACATTTTGCCAATGGGTGGAGAGAAATGTTTGCCGTTTTGAATATGATATCTGAGTGAGAGTGACTTACAAAATCAATGGGGAGCCCCCGATTGGTAATTTGACCATGATTCAAATGTTTAGCTGACATGGGCTAATTGACTGTCAAGAGGAAGACTACTGATGCACAACCAAATATCTAAATTGCACCTTGTGTATTCTACTATTCTAACTCTCAACAGTATTTCAAGGGAATTTCATTTTGAAAACTTCTTATGAATGACGAAGAATGAATGTATTATAAAGTTTGTTATGATACGGCAACACTCATAAAGGTGTGATGAATGCCTTACTGTCCCCTTCAAGCAAAGTGTTACCATGTACCGTACATTGAGGAAGTTATTTGTGAAGTATCTATTTTGTGCTAATGAAGACTTTATATATTCTATATAAAGCCTTTATAAATTGTCGTTTTTTTAAGTGGGACCTAATTGTAAGAAAACTATAAAATCTTTTACCCTCAAGGGTTACCAAAACTGGTAAAGCGCTACCAAACCGGGTTATGATATCATTTATGTATGACCAACTTTGTCAGACAAAAATACATAGTACACAGTAGTTTTGTAGGGAAGCTGTCTGCTGATCTGCTCCTCTACCTATGGGAAGAATTAAAGCGTGAACACATCTGTAGAGAACAGAACGTATCCTCTATTTGGAATTACATTCTTTACCAAGACAATGATGAATCACCTTTCCTCACAGCAGTAGCTCTCTCTCTCTCTCTCTCTCTCTCTCTCTCTCTCTCTCTCTCTCTCTCTCTCTGGCTGTATCTATATACTGTACTACTCTGTCTCCCCTCTACAATGGTTCTCTCTCTTGACTTGTGAGTCTCAGAGCAGTAGAACAGAGCAGGGATTCTGTAGTGGAATGGTTGAGATGTAGATAAATACCAGATTTAGTCTGAGACGAGTATTAAGATGTCAGAGGGAGTAGCGAGAAAGTGACAAGAATTGGAGGAAGGCAGGGAGGGATCAGAAAGAGAGAAAAAGGAGGCAAGTGAGAGAGAAAGAAGGAGAGCAATAGAGAAAGGGAGACAAGAGAGAAAGGGTGCGCTCGTGTGTATGTGTGTGTGTGAGTGTGAGTGTTTGTGAGGGTCTAAGCTCCACCAATGAATAAAATGTGGCCCTCCAGGGGAATGGGCCCTCAGGATTTACGGGTCCGGCGGGACAGTGAATAGTGTGGAGAGCAACACAAATCTCTCTTACCCTCCTGCAGTCTTTGCTCTTTCTTCCTCCCACTGCTATCTCTATTTTCTCTACTTTCTCCATATACTGTAGCTGTAAAAAACATCAGTCCTCTTGCTGAGTGTTCAATCTTCTGACTACATGGTCTCTATGTCTCTATTCATGGAGCAATACTCCCGCTAAGCCAAAACATGTGACTTGCGTAACCCTCGGTTCTCTGATATTATAAGTGAGATATCTCACATGAAGGGGATTGACAAGAATCTCAGAAACTCGAAGAACCAATCCCACACGTCTGTCGGAAACAGACAAGTCGAGTGGCGAATAAGGTGAGCCCCTCCCCTCATCCCCCCACTCGCCCACCCTCTGATCATTCTCGAGCATGCTGAACTTCCTCAAGTTCTTGCTAGTAGGGAATGTTATAGTGCTATTTGGGTTGCTAATTGGATTCTTTCTGCCATTTCAAGATTTCTTGTTTTTTATTATTATTTGTGTACTTGTTGGACATTTTACGGCATTGTTAGGAGCTAGTAACATAAGCATGATCACTGCACCCACTATAACATCTGCTAAACTGTGTACACAACCAATAAACTGTTATTTTATTTGAATGCGGTGAGACATCTCACTCATAATATCAGAGAACCGGGGCTACGCAAATAACCTTAACCTCTTATAGGTTCTCTTTCAGTTGTTAGTTTCGATATCTCACATGAGGGATATGGCCAACTCCCGTATCACAGCATGCTCTCTGAAGCCAGTTAATCTCAACGTAACGACCCTCAGAGGCCCCGACACTGAGGACAGTATACGCCAAAGAAGACGCAGTGACGTCTAGTCGGTAGAACGTCATGAAAGTATGCCCAAGAAGTAGCCGTACCCCTGGTGGAGTGAGCCCTCAGGCCTTCCGGAGGCTGTAACTCCTGCTATTATAGGCCAATATAATAGCTTCCACAATCCGTGGTAACCGTTGACGAGAGAGGCGTCTCTCACAAAGCACACAAAGAGCTAGTCGCTCTCGTGCAAAGCTTTCGTTCTATCCAAGTATGTGAGCATTACGGGTACTGGACACAAACGGGGGGGGGGGGGGGGGGTAAAGTCACCCAACACAGAAGACAAGAGAAGAAAAACCTGCACTCGGCGGAGTAACCTCACAGCACACCTGTGAACAGATGAACAGGAAAACGGATCAGGTCATGCTGGGGAGAGCTAAGAGAATGACTGTTTGTGAGGAAGAGAGGTGAGATTGATCAAAAGGTGAGCGAGTGGCTCTTTATCAGGAGGGGAGCTGCTCACCTCATTTGCCTCTCGACCTGTCTGTATCCGACAGACGTGTGTGATTGGTTCTTTGAGATGATGAGATTCTGGTGAATCACGCTCACGTGAGATATCAAAACAAATCATTGAAAGAGCACACAACCACACTATGAGGATGAAGACAACAGTAGGGAAGTGACAGGGGATGTTCTGGCAATACTGGAGAAAGAGAACATTGAAAACGTACTGTAGGGAGGTGTATGTTAGCGTCAGCTTGGGAAGATATACCTGTTGTATATTTGTGTGTGTGTGTGTGTGTGTGTGTGTGTGCGTGCCTGCATGCGCGCTTGTCTGTGTGTAAGAGGTGTGGACGCTTAGTGCTACACTAATCATCCCTAACCCTCTTATCTGAGCTCCCCCACAGAATGCCAGACCGAGGGAGACAACAGGCATGGTGACCTGTCTGTTCACAGATACACTCTAGCATGTGTAACACCTGTTTTGTGTTCCTAACATGCAACATGCTGTTCCATGCCAAATTATTCCAATATGTAAACTGTATAACTAAACCAAGTTGTTCAACACAAATCTAATATGTACCGTCTATAGGAAGCGCTGCTATTATGGATGGATTGGTGCAACTTTCTCTCTATAGAAAAACACAAGACCGAATCATTCACGTAGCGTGTCTTCAGATCTTAGGCAAGGTTAGTCATCATGCAAGTGTATTTCACTGTTGGTCAAAGTGGCACCTTTTCAGAGCTTTTATTGGTTAAAAGTTGGTTTATAGAGGTCAGCCTATCTGTCACGCAGTCTGGCTAGCATAAAACCTAGTCCTGTTGTGTAACGAGGGTAATTGGCAGGACGTGTGTGTGTGTGTGTGTGTGTGTGTGTGTGTGTGTGTGTGTGTGTGTGTGTGTGTGTGTGTGTGTGTGTGTGTGTGTGTGTGTGTGTGTGTGTGTGTGTGTGTGTAAGCATATGGTTTGACTTTGCCAGTGTGGGTGGTGCTAAACCTTCCTCTTCCCAATCCCTTAATTAGCCTGACCTTGGCCTTAACAAGGCCCTGCTCTAGCAGTGTGGTGTGTGTCTGTGTGTGCATTTGTACGTGCGTGCGTGCGTGCGTGCGTGCGCGCGTGCGTGCGTGCGTGTGTTAATGAGACAAATATGTGAATACCTTGGCACGAAACAGCAATATTCCCTTATTTTGAAACTACTGCACAGACTATATTACTTCGTTCTGACAGCGATGCCATTTTTTTGCTCTCTCAGAATGTCAACCACAGTTCCTCTTGCCTGCCTGTAAAACAATGACCATTACAAACCACAACAACAGCCAGACATGTCTTTAGCCGCTCAGTCACTTCAAAAACGACACCACAAGTCAGAATGGGGAGGAAAGCAGAGGAGAGAGAGTGTGAGGGAAAATACCAAACTAAAGCCATGCCATTCTTTCAGCAGCTGGTTCTCACTATAGCTTGTATTTTTTATAAAAGCCTTCAAAACATTTGTCCCTGGAAACAGTTTGACTGGAAACCATTTTTATTCTACTTTACAAACTTTAAGAGGTTTTATGAATGAGAACTTGTTTATTGTTATTATGATGATGATTATTATTATATAGGGAATGTGTGTATGAAGCTAAGTGATACAGGTATGCAGATATAGGATAGAAAAAGGGGTAAAATACCTACTGTTGCCACGTTACAGCATCCACAACAGAACCAGCGTTCTTCATGAACCTGGGAATAAAAACACAAGAGATTTAGTTCACCACTGAGATACCAGTACTTCATTTTGGAATGACACACATTTTTTAAAATAAAACACAGACTTTTGATTAGTTTCATATGTCTTGGCTTCTTGACCAGGTTGTCAATGTGTGTGTATGTGTGTGCGCGTGTGTGATTCAGTGAGTGTGTGTATTTCTAACTGTTAAAGCCAAAGAGACACGTGAGAAACAAGACATGAGGACCGGGTAGTCTCAACCTGAAACTCTCCTTATTTGGGTCTGAGAGTCTTTCTGACATGTCTAGATTCTTCTATCTAAACAGCTTGTCAGAAAGGCACTCTCACCAGCTAAAGATGTTTAGTCTTGGTTACATCTTTTAACTGACACCGATGTTACCTCCGTCCATTTGGCCTTTGTTTTCTTAAGCAGACAACTGTGGCAGACACACACACACGCACACACACCTGAGACAGAGGCTGTGACCGTGAGACAAAGTCAAACCAGGGGAAAGACCGGTCGGTTAAACCAAGGGAAAGACCGGTCGGTCAAACCAGGGGAAAGACTGGTCGGTTAAACCAAGGGAAAGACCGGTCGGTCAAACCAGGGGAAAGACCGGTCGGTCAAACCAGGGGAAAGACCGGTCGGTCAAACCAGGGGAAAGACCGGTCGGTCAAACCAGGGGAAAGACCGGTCGGTTAAACCACGGGAAAGACCGGTCGGTTAAACCACGGGAAAGACCGGTCGGTTAAACCAAGGGAAAGACCGGTCGGTCAAACCAGGGGAAAGACCGGTCGGTTAAACCACGGGAAAGACCGGTCGGTCAAACCAGGGGAAAGACCGGTCGGTTAAACCACGGGAAAGACCGGTCGGTTAAACCAAGGGAAAGACCGGTCGGTTAAACCACGGGAAAGACCGGTCGGTTAAACCAAGGGAAAGACCGGTCGGTCAAACCAGGGGAAAGACCGGTCGGTTAAACCAAGGGAAAGACCGGTCGGTCAAACCAGGGGAAAGACCGGTCGGTTAAACCAAGGGAAAGACCAGTCGGTCAAACCAGGGGAAAGACCGGTCGGTTAAACCAGGGGAAAGACCGGTCGGTTAAATCATGCTAAAACATTAGGTGATGGAGGTGGATCAATGGCACGACAATGGGCCTCAGGATCTCGTGACGGTATCTCTGTGCATTCATATTGCCATCGATAAAATGCAATTGTGTTCGTTGTCTGTAGCTTATGCCTTCCCATACCATAACCCCACCGCCACCATGGGGCACTCAGTACACAACATTAACATCAGCAAACCACTCGCCCACACGAAGAGGTTGTGAGGCTGGTTGGATGTACTGCTAAATTCTTTTAAAAAATGTTGGAGGCGGTTTATGGTAGAGAAATGAACATTAAATTATCTGGCAACAGCTCTCGTGAACCTTCCTGCATTCAACATGTCAAATGCATGCTCCCTCAAACCTTGAGACATCTGTGGCATTGTGTTGTGTGACAAAACTGATCATTTTAGAATGGCCTTTTATTGTCCCAGTACAAGGTGCACCTGTGTAATGATCATACTGTTTAATCAGCTTCTTGATATGCCACACTTGTCAGGTGGATGGATTATCTTGGCAAAGGAGAAATGCTCACAAACAGGGATGTTAACAAATGTCTGCACAAACTTTGAGAGAAATAAGCTTTTTGTGCGTATGGAACATTTCTGAGATCTTTTATTTCAGCTCATGAAACATGGGACCAACACTTCACATGTTGCATATATATTTTGTACAGTGTACATAAGCATCCTACAGCCATGCAAAAAAATGCTGCTCTGCCAAATACATATTTTTGGAGTGGAAAAAATCCACCATTTAACATATAACAAATCCAACAATTAACCTAACAAATCCACTACTTTTGGCAAGTCCGAATGGTGTGTCTAAGATAGAGGGGTGGAAATGTGTATAAGAGGACTAGACAAAGATTATCTGGTCTGTGAGAGAGAAGAGAGAGGAGAGAGGAGAGAAGAGAGAGCGAGGGGACAGGTGGGACATCGCTTGGCCACCTTATCAATCCACTGACGCTCTATACAGCTGACAGCCTATTTAATTATACCAGGGCCTGGGACCATCAGACTGTAGGCTTCTACATAAACACTGGGCCTGTGTGTGTGTGTGTGTGTGTGTGTGTGTGTGTGTGTGTGTGTGTGTGTGTGTGTGTGTGTGTGTGTGTGTGTGTGTGTGTGTGTGTGTGTGTTGCTTAAATCACATTTCCAAAAGATAACTCCATACCATAGTTCAGGACCTTGTAGTGTGGCCATATAGTGACAGCGGTGTCAGTGAAGGGACTCACCCATCGAGCAGCAGAATGGCGTTCTTGCGTGGTCGTCCAGCGTTCGGGCCCAAGAGGTGTGCTCGGCTATAGTAGCGTACAGACTGCAGTAACGTTCTCAGCAGGGTGTAGTCCTGGGCTAGCTGGGTACTGTTCACTGTCTGACCCATCATGCTACGGTAGCCATTTGGCTCTGGAGAGAGATGGAGAGAGGGACAAAATTAAAGTTCAGGAATGTGATATTAACAGTATGATCCACAATTTTACGGTAACCATTCCACTCTGGTGAAAGATGGAGCGCAAATGGCAATCTTTAAAACAAATAGATATTCACTTCGATCTTCATTCAGGTTCATTTGTCAATACATCCTACCAGCTTATTTACCCTGTTAAATCCTGTTTCTGGAGAGCTTGTCTTGGTCAGATAGTTTTCCACCTTGGGGGAGGATCTTTGCTCCATAAGTGAACAGACACTTCAACACTTTAACATCACAGACCCCCTCTAGCTCAGTCTGCTGCTAAACACAACTTGGGCAGTACTGACATGTTTATGTTGTCCTTGAATGGAACACTATGTACACAGTAATACAGAAAGAAACAGAGTGTGTCAATTCTAACGCTGTCCAACACAAGCACTGTTAAAGAAGACACCCAGAGTGTTGGAGAGGTGGAGAGAGAGTGTAAGAGTGTGTGTGTGTGAGAGAGAGAGAGGCACTGTCCAACATATGTTTCTCTCAGTGCCCAGTAAGTGAGCGATAACTAAATTGTTATTATTGTAATGCTGCTGGAGGGAGGCCTTGCCAGGAGAATGGGCCAAGATAACAGGGAGGTCCCCCACCTCCCTCTTTCTATCCCTCTCTTTCTCTCTCTCTCTCCATCTGTGTTGATGGTCTCAGCCAGAAGGAGGCTCAATTTCCCACCAAAATAAAAACCCAGACCTCTATAGTTCCCCCCTGCTGGCCATACTGCTTGTGTCTGTGATATTGGCAGGTGTTCTCGGGTCAACGATGCACCACTGAGCAAGTAATCAGCTGTTACCTTCTCCTTTTTAAACCACTCCATACTTGAGCATCCCGAAATACCCCCCACCCCCTCTCTCCTCTCTCTCTCTCTCTCTCTCTCTCTCTCTCTCCTCGCTCTCTCTCTCTCTCTCCTCTCTCTCTCTCTCTCTCTCTCTCTCTCTCTCTCTCTCTCTCTCTCCTCGCTCTCTCTCTCTCTCTCTCCTCTCTCTCTCTCTCTCTCTCTCTCTCCTCGCTCTCTCTCTCTCTCTCTCCTCTCTCTCTCTCTCTCTCTCTCTCTCTCTCTCTCTCTCTCTCTCTCCTCGCTCTCTCTCTCTACGCCCTTTCTCTCTACGCTCTCTCTCTCTCTACTCTTTCTTCACTCTCTGAATGGCTTCTGTTCAATCATGAATTATTTTTCAAAATAAACCCTGGTGCACCAATTGTAAATGTCATGTTAGACCTACAGCATGTTCTCTGACAACTTAAGTCAAAAACTGCTACACTCATAAAGGTGTTAGAAATGGTTTCATAAAGGTGTTAGAAATGGTTTCATAAAGGTGTTCGGGATGCATTTTTACATTTTAGTCATTTTAGCAGACGCTCTTATCCAGAGCGACTTACAGTACTGAATGCATACATTTCATACATTTGTTTTCTGTGCTGGCCCCCTGTGGGAAACGAACCCACAACCCTGGCGTTGCAAACACCATGCTCTACCAACTGAGCTACAGGGAAGGCTGCGTTATGTATACACCCTTCAAGTACAGTGTTATCTAATGTTTTATAATTCCTCTGTATTAAATAGCATAAATTATATAATATATAGTATATAATGTTGTGTAGATACTGACCGTTGCCCAGTTCCCAGGAGATGTTGTATTTCTTCCCGGCGCTGTATTTGAGGAGGCTGAGTGCTGAGGAGGAGTTCCAGGAGGAGTCAGGGTTTCTCTGCTGGGCGTTGAGCCCCAGGACCAGATGCAGACCAGCACACTCGGCAAAGTTGTACAGTTTGTCTAAAGACCTGGCTGGGAGCAAACCAGACGCAGTTGTAACTTTGTTTCTTTTCAAAATATTTGAGGTAACTGTCAATCATATTGTGGGCGGGCTAACTTTATTACAAATAATTATTTATAAACATTGAAAACAGATATGGGATATTTCTTTTCCAGTATGCTAGGTAAAACTAGCTAGAAAAACGGTGCCCTGTCTAACATCTGGACCTAACCCCTCCTACTATAGGATCTGTGGTGGTGGGAACTCTACATTAGATGGCTAGATTCATGTTTGACTGTAGGTATATATGTAGGTACAAACCTATCACAGATTTAATGATTTATCGAAACTAAGTGATCCCCGACTCGTCCTGAAAAATTCCTGTTCCTAGTTCTAACCTTTAACCTCTTTAATCTGAGCCTGACTCATCATCTAAACTCTACAGTACTACAGTCCACCTTACCTAACCCCGTCAATCTGAGCCAGACTGATCATCTAAACTCTACAGTACTACAGTCCACTTTACCTAACCCCGTCAATCTGAGCCAGACTGATCATCTAAACTCTACAGTACTACAGTCCACCTTACCTAACCCCGTCAATCTGAGCCTGACTGATCATCTAAACTCTACAGTACTACAGTCCACCTTACCTAACCCCGTCAATCTGAGCCTGACTGATCATCTAAACTCTACAGTACTACAGTCCACCTTACCTAACCCCGTCAATCTGAGCCTGACTGATCATCTAAACTCTACAGTACTACAGTCCACTTTACCTAACCCCGTCAATCTGAGCCTGACTGATCATCTAAACTCTACAGTACTACAGTCCACCTTACCTAACCCCGTCAATCTGAGCCTGACTGATCATCTAAACTCTACAGTACTACAGTCCACCTTACCTTTATTGTTTCAATTCTGTAGACTAAGTGATCATTTAACTGGATGATAATTCCAACCATACATCTAACCAGGCCTATACAATGCTCAGGGGAGTGTGTGTGTGTGTGTGTGTGTGTGTGTGTGTGTGTGTGTGTGTGTGTGTGTGTGTGTGTGTGTGTGTGTGTGTGTGTGTGTGTGTGTGTGTGTGTGTGTGTGTGTGTGTGTGTGTGTGTGTGTGGTGACGTGTCCTGATGGATATCCCAGCCTGCTGATGAAGACCAGGTGAAGGGCATAGCTGAACGGCAGCCTGCTGAGCAGATATGACAATAAAATAAATCATGACTGAGAAGTCCAGAAAGAAACTTTCTCTAAAGATATTTATGAACTTGATATGGTTCAAAAGGCTGTGTTTTATATGTGTAAAATGACATAGGTCTGTCCACACATGGTGAAGAAATGCCCTTGACATGTGAAATGTCAGTGTGTGTGTGCGTGTGAAGTCCCTAAACGGGGTCTTATCGTTTCTCCCTCCTAGGTCCAGATCCAGAAAGACTGATTTATATTCTCATTAGAGTCCCCTGCTGAGATGGAGTCTTTGAAGCACACACACGCACACACACACACAATGCACCCTACATAGGGAGCTGTTATGTCACACTTTATACCATTTATACAGTATGACATTAGTTTATAGATGATTTGTGAAGCATTTATATTGTGATTAAGAAGACTTTATGTATACTATATAGAGCCTTAATAAGTTGTAGTTTGTTTAAAGTGGGACCAAGTTTAACATACAATAATCTATCCAGATTTATTGAGATAAATGGTACATTAAGCAGCCAGGGTCTCTGGAAACCAGCAGCTATTGTTTCTGGAAACCTCTGATGTTACTCCCTAAAGGATTTCAGTAGTTCCTGCGAGTGTTTCATCATTTTGCAGACACACACATACACACGCACATGCACATGCACAAACACACAAAAACACACATACTACAGCTCCGAGCGCTGGTCATATTCCCCAGACTATCCCTGCTAAAAGCATTATTCCAAATATCAATCCAGGACTTGGCGAGAACTGATGTAAGGAATTCTCTCTCTGTCAATATAATTTGTCAACATATGACAGCTCAATGCTTTGTTAAGGCCAGCACATTTATCAGCTTCTAAAGATTCAAATTCATAACCGAAGCCCTGAATTAGACGATACAATATGGAGGGATGAATAATGCAGCCATTTTGTCAATGCAGCAACTTCAGATAACAATGACCTCTAGCTGTCACACAGATGTATATGTCGTGCTTTTAAAATATCATTTAGTTAGCCATGTGAATCTTTTCTATTATATTACACTGTGTTTCTATTCAATTATATTCCATTGTGTTTCCATTCAATTATATTATATGATATTCCATTGTGTTTCCATTTAATTATATTATTTTCCATTGTGTTTCTATTCAATTATATTATATTATATTCCATTGTTTCTATTCATTTCCATTTTGTACAGTAAGTAGTATGCTAAATGTCTGAAGTAAATGCAACCCAAAAAGCCGAAGCCACAGACCCAGTTTGTGCTGTGCTGGTGACACTGTCTGTGATTTATTTAGAATTCAAGGCACACTTAACCAGCATGGCAACCACAGCATTCTGCAGCGATATGCCATCTCATCTGGTTTGCGCTTAGGGGGACTATCATTTGGTTTTCAACAGGACAATAACCCAGCACACCTCCAGGTTGTGTAAGGGCTATTTGACCAAGAAGGAGAGTGATGGAGTGCTGCATCAGATGACCTGGCCTCCACATTCACCCGACCTCAACCCAATTGAGATGGTTTGGGATTAGTTGGACCGCAGAGTCAAGGAAAAGCAACCAACAAGTGCTCAGCATATGTGGGAACTCCTTCAAGACTGTTGGAAAAGCAAATCGAGAGAATGCCAAGAGTGTGAAAGGCTGTCATCAAGGCAAAGGGTGGCTACTTTGAAAAATCGTGTGTCCTTAGTTGCAACACTCACTATCGAGTTCCAAACTACCTCTGGTAGCAACGTCAGCACAATAACTTTTTGTCAGCCGCACACAAGCCTAAGATCAACATGCACAATGCCAAGCGTCAGCTGGGGTGGTGTAAAGCTTGGCATTGTGCATGTTGATCGAAGGCTAGTGTGCGGCTGCTCAGCCATGAAAACCCATTGGACCCTGGAGCAGTGGAAGTGCTTTTTCTGGAGTGATGAATCACGCTTCACCATCTGGCAGTCCGCGGATGATTCTGGGTTTGGCGGATGCCAGGAGAACGCTACCTGCCCCAATGCGTCGTGCCAATTGTAAAGTTTAGTTGAGGAGTAATAATGGTCTAGGGCTGTTTTTCATGGTTCGGGCTAGGCCCCTTAGTTCCAGTGAAGGGAAATCTTAACGCCACAGTCAACAATGACATTCTTGATGATTCTGTGCTTCCACCTTTGTAGCAACAGTTTGGACAAGGCCCTTTCCTGTTTCAGTATGACAATGCACCCGTGCACAAAGCAAGGTCCATACAGAAATGGTCGGTCAAGATCAGCATGGAAGAACTTGCCTGTCCTGCACAGAGCCCTGACTTCAAAACCTTTGGAGTTAATTGAAACGTCAACTGCAAGCCAGGCCTAATCGCTCAACATCAGTGCCCGACCTCACCAATGCTCTTGTGGCTGAACGATTTTGCAAGTCCCCCGCAGCAATGTTCCAACATCTAGTGGAAAGCCTTCCCAGAAGAGCGAAGGCTGTTAAAGCAGCAAAGCGGAGGACCAACTCCATATTAATGCCCATGATTTTGGAACGAGCAGCTGTCAACATACTTTTGGTCATGTAGTGTAGCAGCACCATGGAGTACAGAGGTCTGGAGCATCGTCTGGTGCCATGCCTCAATTCTAAAGTTATATACACACAAGCACGCACACACGCGCACACACACACACACACACACACACACACACACACACACACACACACACACACACACACACACACACACACACACACACACACACACACACACACACACACACACACACACACACACACACACACACAGTCTTGAGTGAGTCCCTCGCAAGTCTGCAATTCCTCCATTCTGGCAGCAATAGCTACTACAAAGAGTATAGAGATTATCCCAAACATGAAAAATGTGTTGTGTCATTAGAATGGACTAAAGGCACCGCATGCTTTCCAGCCAAAACAGTTCGGAAGAGTTTGTGCATATATTATGACGACATTTTGTGACGTTTTTGTTAGTTTTAGACTTCGGTAGGGTTTTTTCAGCTGCTCGGGCACACAACATTTTTTTCTGGAGGCAAGCCGTAGTCGGTAGCTGAAGTCTACGCTCCTTCGTTGGTGATTGATCAATGAAGTCTTTGTTGTCATTCAACGAGAGACGACTCGACTTCATATGAATGTTTTCATTGAGTAATACTGCACCAAACATCTTAGATGTAAAATTGCGCGACTAAGATCTCCTCGGCAAAAACGTCAAAATGAATTATCTTAGATTAATTCTGACTATTTCCTTTTTTTAAAGGGAGAATGCAAGCACACTAGCTTAGTTCGCCTAGGCACCAGTCGAACTGAAGCATCCTGGCGCCTTAACACTGTTCAATAGTAGCTTGGCCAGAGAAGCCCAGTTATAGTGTAGACATGTCTCCAGTTCACGGCATGGTTCAGTGATTAAGCATTGTAATGATTTAGTAGTTGGAGATGTGTCAATGAAACCAGGGACATACAAACAACATACATGTCTGCCGTTCTCTTTCTACAGTTAAAGTGATACTTGCAATACTACCTGATTTACAACAGTATGCAAACAATGTGAAACTGCAATCCACACTTTCGGTTTGTTTGTTGAGCCCCTGCCTCTTTTCTACCTATCTAACATACAATACAATGTGTTATTTACATGTCATGTAACAGTGGAATAGGGTTATTGGACCAGATAAGTTTGAACTGAACTATAGGAGTGGTGACGTTGGCTTGGACAGGAGACCTCTTGTATTTACCACCCGTTCAATAGCTGCTACAGTCACAACACACACACTTCACAACAGCCTAATAGCACCAATTACAACAGCTACAGTGTATTCAGAAAGTATTCACACTACATGACTTTTTACACATTTTGCTATGTTATAGGCTCATTCTAAAATGAATTCAATTGTTTTTTCCCCTCATCAATCTATACACAATACCACGTAATGAAAAGCAAAAACAGGTTTATAGAAATATTTGCATCAGTATTCAGACTCTTTACTCAGCACTTTGTTGAAGCACCTTTGGCAGCGATTGCAGCCTCGAGTCTTCTTGGGTATGATGCTGCAAGCCTGGCACACATGTATTTGGGGAGTTCCTCCCATTCTTCTCTGCAGATCCTCTCAAACTCTGCCAGGTTGGATGGGGAGTGTCGCTGCACAGCTATTTTCAGGTCGCTCCAGAGATGTTCGATCGGGTTCAAGTCCGGGCTCTCAAGGACATTCAGAGACTTGTCCCGAAGCCACTCCTGCATTGTCTTAGCTGTGTGCTTAGGGTTGTTGTCCTGTTGGAAGGTAAACCTTCGCCCCAGTCTGAGGTCCTGGGCGCTCTGGAGCAGGTTTTCATTAAGGATCTCTCTATACTTTGCTCCGTTCTTTGCCTTGATCCTGACTAGTTTCCCAGTCGCTGCTGCTGAGAAACATCCCCACAGCATGATGCTGCCACCACCATGCTTCACCGTAGGGATGGTGCCAGGTTTCCTCCAGACGTGACGCTTGGCATTCAGGCCAAAGAGTTCAATCTTGGTTTCATCAGACCAGCAAATCTTGTTTCTCATGGTCTGAGAGTCTTTAGGTGCCTTTTGGTAAACTCCAAGCAGGCTGTCATGTGCCTTTTACTGAGGAGTGGCTTCCATCTGGCCACTCTACCATAAAGGCCTGATTGGTGGAGTGCTGGAGAGAGGGTTGTCCTTCTAGAAGGTTTTCCCATCTCCACAGAGGAACGCTGGAACTCTTTCAGTGTGACCACCGGGTTCTTGGTCACCTTCCTGACCAAGGCCCTTCTCTCCCGATTGCTCAGTTTAGCCAGGCTACCAGCTCTAGGAAGAGTCTTGGTGGTTCCAAACTTCTTCCATTTAAGAATGATGGAGGCCACTGTGTTCTTGGGGACCTTCAATGCTGCATACATTTTTTGATACCCTTCTTCAGATATGTGCCTCGACATAATCCTCTCTTGGAGCTCTACGGACAATTCCTTGATCCTCATGGCTTGGTTTTTTCTCTGACATGCACTGTCAACTGTGTGACCTTACATAGGCAGGTATGTGCCTTTCCAAATCATGTCAAATCAATTGAATTTACCACAGGTGGACTCCAATCAAGTTGTAGAAACATCTCAAGGATGATCAATGGAAACATGATGCACCTGAGTTCAATTTCGAATCTCATAGCAAAGGGTCTGAACACTTACATAAATAGGGCATTTCTGTTGTTTTTTAAAATAGATTTGCAAACATAAAAAAACTGTTTTCACTTGTCATTATGGGCTATTGTTTGTTGATTGATGAGGACATTATTTTATTTAATACATTTTAGAATAAGGCTGTAAAGTAACAAAATGTGGAAAAAGTCAAGGAGTCTGAATACTATCCGAATGCACTGTATGCGGCTAAAACAGTTACACTCTTTCACCCTCTCTCTCTCTCCCTCTCTCTCTCTCGCTCTCTCTCTCTCTCTCTCTCTCTCTCGCTCTCTCGCTCTCTCTCTCTCTCTCTCTCTCTCTCTCTCTCTCTCTCTCTCTCTCTCTCTCTCTCTATCATACACCCTCTTTCACCATCACAAACATACTGTGCAGTTTCTTTCTTACTCTCTGTCTCCCTCTCTCTTTCGAATCCTGCTGGTCATTCTATCACTCCCTCTCTCTCTTCTCCCCCATGAAAAGTCATCAGACTGAGTTTGTCTGTTCTCTGTGTGCCTCTGTTTCTTATTTCATCCAGAAACACAGTGATTTCCCACCAGGCAAACATGTCAAGCTGGACGTTTTGACCCCCCAAAAAATACACACACGTGCACACACGCCAGCACACATATACACACACAGCCTTGAGCAGAGGGTTCTGGTTCATTTTAAGCCCAGATCAAACCTCAGCCCTTGAGGAACCGCTGCAGACAGGAGAGACGACTGTTTAGAGAAATTAATTGGAAACATTTTTTTACATTTCTTTATGATTTCAATATGACTTTCCAAAGCCTGGATTTTGCAGCCAAATTACGTTAGAGGAATAATGTGTGTCGTGTTGCGTTGTGTTGCGTTGCATTGTGTTGCGTTGCGTTGTGTGTGTGTGTGTATGTCGATGCTAGTTGGTTACAGTTGACTGGGGAAAAGACAGGCATTCTTAAACTTCAATATGTTTGAACATTATCCCGCAACAAGAAGTTGGAGAGAAAACCGTGACCATTACATTAATTTATTATTTAATTCTTTCACACAAATTCACTCACTATTGTGCACACACACACCAATTCCAACAGTAGCTTACAATAACTGCAGCCTGACAGAGCAAATCAGAATACAGTGGTGAAAGCAATGACCTCCGACGAGCCATCAAACATCCAAAGTGTCAATACAGGACTATGCTCAAATCCTATTATGCTGGCTCTGACAATCGACAGATGTGGCAGGGCTTGCAAACTATCATGGATTACAAAGAGAAACCCAGCCGCGAGCTGCCCAATGACGAGAGCTTACCAGACGAGCTTAATGCCTTCTATGCAAGCAACACTGAATCATGAATGAGAACACCAGCTGTTGTGACGTCGCTCTCCAAAGCCGATGTGAGTAAGACCTTTAAACAGGTTAACATTCTCAAGGCCGCGGTGCCAGACAGAATACCAGGACACATACTCAGAGCATGTGCTGATCAGCTAGCAAGTGTCTTCACTGACATTTTCAACCAATCCCTGACCAGGTCTGTAATACCAACTTGTTTCAAGCAGACAGAAATAATCCCCGAACCCAAGAAGTATATCGCCCTGTAGCACTTTATAGCCATGAAATGCTTTGAAAGGCTGGTCACGGCTTACATCAACACTATCATCCCAGACACCCTGGAGCTACTTCAATTCGCATACCGCACCAACAGATCCACAGATGATGCAATCTCTATTGCACTTCACCCACCTGAACAAAAGGAATACTTATGTAGAATGCTGTTCATTGTTTACAGCACAGCATTCAATGCCATAGTCCCCTCCAAGCTCATCATCAAGCTCAGGACCCTGGGACTGAACAACTCCCTCTGCAACTGGATCCTGGTGGGCACAACCAGGTGGTGAGGGTAGGCAACAACACATCCTCCACGCTGACCATCAACACGGGGTAACCACAGGGGTGTGTGCTTTGGCCCTTCCTGCACTTCCTGTTCACCCACAACTGTGTGGCTGCGCACAACTCCAACACTATCATCAAGTTTGCTGATGACACAACGGTGGTAGGACTGATAACCGATGATGATGAGCCAGTCTATAGGGAGGAAGTCAGAGAGCTAGCAGTGTGGTGCCAGGACTACAATCTCTCCCTCGACATCAACAAGACAAAGGATCTGATGGTGGACTACAGGAAACGGAGGGGCGAGCACGATCCCATCCACATCGACGGAGCTGTAGTGGAGCGGGTCCAGAGCTTCAAGTTCCTCAGTTTCCACATTACTAAGGAATTAACAGACACAACCACACAGTTGTGAAGAGGGCACGACAGCACCTCTTCCCCCTCAGGAGGCTGAAAAGTTTTGCGTGGGCCCTCAGATCCTCAAAAAGTTCTACAGCTACACCATTGAGAGCATCTTGAGTGACTGAATCACCGCTTGGTACGTCAACCGCAAGGCATCAGGCCTGAAGACACCACAGAGGATGATGAAAACTCAAATTGCTGAAATAAGTCAATAAGTCAATGAATGGCATAGCTGCCTCAATTACATTGTACCCATGCGCATCGACTCGGTACTGGTACTCCCTATATATAGCCATGTTATTTTTACTCTTTAGTGTTATTCATTATTCACTGTGTATTAATTCCTCGTGCCACTATTTATATATATTTATGTTTTATCTTTAACTCTCCATTGTTGGTAAAGGACCCGTAAGTAAGCATTTCACTCTTAGTCTACACTTGTTGTTTACGAAGCATGTGACAAATAACATTTGATTGGATTGATTTGACAGCTGCTCTAAGACATCAGTTAGCTAGCTATATGTGTCAAAATAAAACCTATTATGGATGACCTTGCCTAGTCCGAACAGTTACCGCACTCAGTACATAAAGCTGAAGTCCTTTCTGTTTGTGAGGAAAGGTATTGCAGTAAAAGACCTTGCAGCTGAGCTGAGCCACGAAATTCAATAAGGATCCATTAATGACAGAACCTAGAGTTTTCCATCTATCAACAGCTTACTTACATGTATCTCAACATTTGTCACTACCACACAGGTAGGCCTTTCCAATGGAATCACTCTGCTATTTATTGTACAGACTCTCTGTGGTCTTCAAACCTGGTAGGTCAAACCACTTGTGTATTTTGGATAAAAGAATGTAAGCTTCGTGGGCACCTGTTTTCAATTCAGTCAAGCCAGACAGAGCTGTGTGTTTGTTTCCATGTCTGTGGATTTGCTGCAAGTAGACTAGTGTGTGGCCTCTTCCTCCGTTTCTGGTGTGTGTGTGTGTGTGTGTGTGTGTGTGTGTGTGTGTGTGTGTGTGTGTGTGTGTGTGTGTGTGTGTGTGTGTGTGTGTGTGCGTGCGTGCGTGTGTGTGTGTTGGGGGGTGACATGTTAACATCTGAGATGAAGACACTTCCACACACGTTTATGTACACAAATCAGTCATCCGCTGAGGCCAGCTTGTCTCTCTAACTCAGGCCCAGGACTGCCCAGTGTGTGTGTGTGTTTATGGAAAAACTACACCTGAAGGTACTAATGACCTTGCTCTTTTTGTCTGGGACAGAAACAAACATGTATCGAACATATTCTCCCATGAGAAAAACAAAGTGTTCCTTTGTTGTTGGTTGCTCAACATCAGGCTAGGCGTTGGGTCTATCTGTCTATGTATGAAGAAGCCAATATCATGACATTACAAAGACGATCTTAAAATGTTGCGTTTGTCTGAAAGTCCTCAAAGACCAGATGATATGGCATTCTTTTTTTATTCAACCGTTTTAACTAAAGCGTTGATCACTATGTCTGGCAACATCAGTAACAGTCAGACAAAAAAAAAAATGTCTGTCCAGTGTGCATTATGACATTCTCAAAATGTTTCAGATTGAGTTTTGAAAGTAGTTTGTGATTTACGTCAAGCAATCTGTACCCCCACTCCCAAACAAGACTTACAAAATTATTATAGATACAAAAAGAAAAAAACAGCGATCATGGCAAATGAAAGGGTCCCAAGTCCCTGGTGTTTCAGGAGATGCAGGTTACATTTCTATGTGGTAGTCCTTGGTCTCAGGATTTGCAGGAGTTTAACTGTATGAAAAAAGGAGATGATTTCCTGGCTTAACTAAGCCTACTCATGGACTAAAAAACTGCTTGATGGAGAAATTCCTGCTGAAAGTAGACCATAATCACACAGTGGAATTTACACATCACAACCTGGGACACCAGGGGCTAGAGTCAGAGGAATTTACACATCACAACCTGGGACACCAGGGGCTAGAGTCAGAGGTGACTACATCTGACAGTTTTACTGACACAAATTAGTCACACTGACGCCTTCAAAGAGCCTCCTCTTAAAGCTTCAAATACTTAACTGATTATCTCTAGCCCCTAACAAACACCTCTCTCCCACTATACACACGTCTGTGATTGCTCAGTAATTGTAAATGAGCAGCCGTGTCAAGGAGAGGTTCAGCAGGAGAATCACCCAGAGGCTTTTTACACCAAAGTATCAAATAGTTTCACCTGAAAACCTACATATAATGCCTGAAGCTCTTCACATGAGAGCTCAGGAAAACTGCAGAAACAAAAAACAACAAACACCTTCAGAATGTATTCAGACCCCTTGATTTTTTTTCACATTTTGTTACGTTACAGCCTTATTTGAAACAGAAATACCTTATTTACATAAGTATTCAGACCTTTTGCTATGAGACTGGAAATGTAGCTCAGGTGCATCATGTTTCCATTGATCCTCCTTGAGATGTTTCTACAACTTTATTGGAATCCACCTGTGGTAAATTCAATTGATTGGACATTATTTGGAAAGGCACACACCTGTCTATATAAGGTCCCACAGTTGACAATGCATGTCAGAGCAAAAACCAAGCCATGAGGTCAAAGGAATTGTCGGTAGAGCTCCGAGACAGGATTGAGTTGAGGCACAGATCTAGGGAAGGGTACCAAAAAATGCCTTCAGCATTTAAGGTCCACAAGAACCCAGTGGCCTCCATCATTCTTAAATGGAAGAAGTTTGGAACCACCAAGACTCTTCCTAGAGCTGGCCGCCCGGCCAAACTGAGCAATCGGGGGAGAAAGACCATGGTCAGGGAGGTGACCAAGCACTAGAGTTCCTCTGTGGAGATGGGAGAATGTTCCAGAAGGACAACCCTCTCTGCAGCACTCCACCAATCAGACCTTTATGGTAGTGACCAGACGGAAGCCACTCCTCAGTAAAAGGCACATGACAGCCTGCTTGGAGTTTGCCAAAAGGCAGCTAAAGACTCTCAGACCATGAGAAATAAGATTATCTGGTCTGATGAAACCAAGATTGAACTCTTTGGCCTGAATGCCAAGCGTCACATCTGGAGGAAACCTGGCACCATCCCTATGGTGAAGCATGGTGGGGTGCAGCATCATGCTGTGGGGATATTGTTCAGTGGCAGGGACTGGGAGACTAGTCAGGATCGAGGGAAAAATTAACGGAGCAAAGTACAAAGAGAGCCTTGATGATAACCTGCTCCAGAGAGCTAACGGCCTCAGACTGGGGTGAAGGTTCACCTTCCATCAGGAAAATGACCCTAAGCCCACAGCCAAGACAACGCAGGAGTAGCCTCGGGACAAGTCTCTGAATGTCCTTGAGTGGCCCAGCCAGAGCCCGGACTTGAACCCGATCGAACATCTCTGGAGAGACCTGAAAATAGCTGTGCATCAACACTCCTCATCCAACCTGACAGAGGTTGAGAGGATCTGCAGACAGGAATGGGAGAAACTCCCCAAATACAGGTGTGTGTCACGCTCTGACCTATGAGAGCTGTTTTTTCTCTGTGTAGTTAGGTCAGGGTGTGATATGGGTGGGCAGTCTATGTTTGTTGTATCTATGTTTAGTTCTTGTTTTTCTAATTCTATTTCTATGTTGATTTTTTTTATGATCTCCAATTAGAGGCACCTGGTTCATGTTGTCTCTAATTGGAGATCATATTTAAGTTGGGGTTTTTCTATGGTGTTTTGTGTGTAGTTGTTTTCCGTTTTGTGGTTGTTGCCTGACGGAACTGTTTGCTGTCGTTTTTGTTCCTTTGTAAAGTGTTTCATTGTTTCATTAAATAATAATCATGAGCACTCAACACGCCGCGCCTTGGTCCCCTCTATACGACTGTCGTTACAGAACTACCCACCACGATTGGATCAAGCGGCGTGCCCGGGCAGAGATGGATACCTGGTCTAATGAGGATTGGATCGAAAGGAGAAACTGGACTTGGGGCCAGGTAATAGACAGCTATCGTAGCCTACCGGGGAGGAACGAGAGGCAGCCCTCCGCCCCAAAAATTGGGGGGCACACGGGTAGTTTGGCAGGGCCAGGGGTGAGACCTGAGCCAACTCCCCGTGCTTATTGTGGTGAGCATGAGCCTGCCTCTCACACTCTCTCTCCAGTGCGCCTCCATAGCCCAGTACGTCCTGTGCCTGCTTCTTGCACTCTCCCTCCAGTGCGTCTCCATAGCCCAGTACGTCCTGTGCCTGCTTCTTGCACTCTCCCTCCAGTGCGTCTCCATAGCCCAGTACGTCCTGTGCCTGCTCCTCGCACTCTCCCTCCAGTGCGCCTCCATAGTCCAGTACGTTCGGTGCCTGCTTCTCGCACTCTTCCTCCAGTAAGCCTCCATAGCCCAGTACGTCCGGTGCCTGCTCTGCGCACCCGGTCCTCAGTGCGTCTCTCCAGTCCGGTGAGACCTGCTCCAGCTGCACGAGAAAAGCCTCCAGTGATAATCTATGGTCCGAAGCCTGTAGAGATGATCCATGGCACGAAGCCTGTAGTGATGATCCATGGCCCGGAGCCTGTAGGGATGTTCCATGGCACGAAGCCTCCAGAGGTAATCCATGGCCTGGAGCCTGTAGAGATAATCCATGGCAAGAAGCCTGTAGGGATTATCCATGGTCCGGAGCCTGTAGGGATAATCCATGGCAAGAAGCCTGTAGGAATGATCCATGGCCCAGAGCCTGTAGAGATGATCCATGGTACGAAGCCTCCAGTGATGATCCATGGCGCGGAACCTGTAGAGATGATCCATGGCATGGAGCCTGCAGCAACGGTCCCTAGTCCGGAACCTATAATGACGCTTCCCAGTCCGGCGCCTCCGGCGACGGTCCTCAGCCCGGAGCCTCCAGCAACGCTCCCCAGTCTGGAGCCCCCAGCAACGCTCCCCAGTCCGGAGCCTCCAGCGATGCTCCCCAGTCTGGAGCCTCCAGCGACGCTCCTCAGCCCGGAGCCTCCAGCGACGCTCCTCAGCCCGGAGCCTCCAGCGACGCTCCTCAGCCCGGAGCCTCCAGCGACGCTCCCCA
Organism: Salmo trutta; assembly: GCF_901001165.1. Taxonomy (NCBI): domain Eukaryota; kingdom Metazoa; phylum Chordata; class Actinopteri; order Salmoniformes; family Salmonidae; genus Salmo; species Salmo trutta. The sequence goes on along the minus strand of NC_042974.1, from coordinate 47,795,784 downwards.
GTCCGGAGCCTTCAGCGACGGTCTGCAGCCCAGAGTCTTCAGAGGCGGCCTTTAGCCTAGAGTCTTCAGCGGCGGTTGGCGGTACAAAGCTTCCGGCAATGATCCACGGTCTGGTTCCTCCGGACATACAGAAGGGGGGGATCAGCGGGCGGTGGGGACGCTACGCCCCGAACCAGAGCCGCCGCCAAGTACAGATGCCCACCCGGACCCTCCCCTATAGGTTCAGGTTTGCGGCCGGGAGTCCGCACCTTTGGGGGGGGGGGGGGGGGGTACTGTCACGCTCTGACCTATGAGACCTGTTTTTTCTCTGTGTAGTTAGGTCAGGGTGTGATATGGGTGGGCAGTCTATGTTTGTTGTTTCTGTTTAGTTCTTGTTTTTCTATTTCTATGTTGATTTGGGATGATCTCCAATTAGAGGCAGCTGGTTCGTGTTGTCTCTAATTGGAGATCATATTTAAGTTGGGGTTTTTCTATGGTGTTTTGTGGGTAGTTGTTTTCCGTTTTGTGGTTGTTGCCTGACAGAACTGTTTGCTGTCGTTTTTGTTCCTTTGTAAAGTGTTTCATTTTTTCATTAAATAATAATCATGAGCACTCAACACGCCGCGCCTTGGTCCCCTCTATAAGACTGTCGTTACAGTGTGCCAAGCTTGTAGCGTCATACCCAAGAAGACTCAAGGCTGTAATCGCTGCCAAAGGTGCTTCAAAAAGTACTGACTAAACGGTTTGCATATTTATGTAAATGTAATATTTCTGTTTATATTTGTATTACATTTGCAAAAACAATTATGGGGGTTCAACTAAGCAAACGTATGGAATTGGTTTGAGATGGTCATAGCATGGATAATTTAGCTATTTGATTTTGAATTTTAGGTACGCATTGAATAACACATTCATAAAAGACAGTCAAAAACGTAATTTATTAGGATCCCCATTAGCCGCTGCAAAAGCCTCAGCTTCTCTTCCTGGGATCCACATGAAACATGACACAATACATAGTACAGAACATTATTAGTCAAGGACTGAACTACATACATTAAAAATGTCACACATCTGTACCTACCTACCTACCTACCTACCTACCTACCTAGGGGGATACCTAGTCAGTTGTACAACTGAATGCCTTCAACTGAAATGTGTCTTCCGTATTTAACCCAACCCCTACGAATCAGAGAGGTGCGGGTGGCTGCCTACATAGACACACGGACGCTACAGACACTTTCATGAGAATACCGTTTTCGGGATGTCTCATGGTCTGACAAACACCACTGTAGCTCAGTCATCTTCCACCGCAGATGAGGAAGGCCGACATAGGCGGATGTGGTTGATTGAGATGCAGCTCATGCCAAGAACATATCTCTCACTTAAACTGGTGGATTTTGATGGGGATTTTTTGTATTATATTACTTAGATTGATGCATGAATGCATCAATAGACTCTTAAGGGTAAAGCCAACAAAACACAGAAACAAAACCACCAAGCAATAATTGTTAGCCATTCTGCACGTTATATTCCCATATTCTCTTTCCAGTCCAGAGCTGAGAATGGGTCTTTGACCGATGTATGATAGGACTCGCAGACTGCACAGATACATAACAGACCCCCTAACCAAACACACCAAACACACCCAACACACACACCAAACACACCCAAACACACACACACACACACACACACACACACACACACACACACACACACACACACACACACACACACACACACACACACACACACACACGATGACCAGGAATAAAAACTGTAATCACTATAATTGGACCTTTGTTATTCCTAATCTATATCAATGACCTTGCTGCTGTGTCTTCTACTGTACTTCCCATTCTGATGATACCAATCTGATCACAGAAGTATTTGATTCACGAATGAATGAAAACAAGTCAGGCACAAGAACATTTTCTGAATGGTTCCGGATGAACAAATTATCCTTAAATGTTAAAAAATCTTTATTGTATTCACTTGTAAGAATAAGAAATATTGTTAAAAAAAGAGCCAGAATCTCAATTGGTGGAAATGAAACGGAACAAATCACATCCACTAGATTCCTCTGAGTTTTAATTGATGAAACGTTATCCTAGAAAGACCATTTTCAATTTGTCTGCAGCAGTGATGAAATCTGTTGGTATCATCAGAAAGATTAGTGGTTTGGTTCATCAGGCTTGCTTCCTAACTCTATACTTTAGCTTAACTTAACATAGGAGGCCAGTACATATGCCTCCTACCTACACAAATTACTCATCATACAAAATACATTTGCAAGACTAGCCACCTCCTCTATTTACCTGGCTCCATTTGCACCTCTGTTAAAGAAACTCAATATATTGTCTATTTACAACATTAATGTATGCCAAGTATGCACTTTCATCTATAAGTACTCATACCTCCTAGACATTTTACATAAACCCTTCAATGGATTCTTCGATGTTAATTCTGGAATCCATCTATGTAACACAAGACACTGTGATGACCTTCACCCTCCCCACCTCACATAGTCAATTCTCTATCAGGTACAGAGGTACCATATTCTACATCATCGTACATCAAAAACTTCAAGCAAACACTGGGGGTCAGCCTGATGAACCAAACTACTCAGTAATCTCCTCCATGAAGACTGTGGGTCAGCCTGATGAACCAAACTACTCAGTAATCTCCTCCATGAAGACTTGGGGTCAGCCTGATGAACCAAACTACTCAGTAATCTCCTCCATGAAGACTGGAGGTCAGCCTGATGAACCAAACTACTCAGTAATCTCCTCCATGAAGACTGGAGGTCAGCCTGATGAACCAAACTACTCAGTAATCTCCTCCATGAAGACTGGAGGTCAGCCTGATGAACCAAACTACTCAGTAATCTCCTCCATGAAGACTGGAGGTCAGCCTGATGAACCAAACTACTCAGTAATCTCCTCCATGAAGACTGGAGGTCAGCCTGATGAACCAAACTACTCAGTAATCTCCTCCATGAAGACTGGAGGTCAGCCTGATGAACCAAACTACTCAGTAATCTCCTCCATGAAGACTGGAGGTCAGCCTGATGAACCAAACTACTCAGTAATCTCCTCCATGAAGACTGGAGGTCAGCCTGATGAAACAAACTACTCAGTAATCTCCTCCATGAAGACTGGAGGTCAGCCTGATGAACAAAAATACTCAGTAATCTCCTCCATGAAGACTGGAGGTCAGCCTGATGAACCAAACCACTCAGTAATCTCCTCCATGAAGACTGGAGGTCAGCCTGATGAACCAAACTACTCAGTAATCTCCTCCATGAAGACTGGAGGTCAGCCTGATGAACCAAACTACTCAGTAATCGCCTCCATGAAGACTTGGGGTCAGCCTGATGAACCAAACTACTCAGTAATCTCCTCCATGAAGACTTGGGGTCAGCCTGATGAACCAAACTACTCAGTAATCTCCTCCATGAAGACTTGGGGTCAGCCTGATGAACCAAACTACTCAGTAATCTCCTCCATGAAGACTTGGGGTCAGCCTGATGAACCAAACTACTCAGTAATCTTCTCCATGAAGACTGGGGGTCAGCCTGATGAACCAAACTACTCAGTAATCTCCTCCATGAAGACTGGAGGTCAGCCTGATGAACCAAACTACTCAGTAATCTTCTCCATGAAGACTGGGGGTCAGCCTGATGAACCAAACTACTCAGTAATCTCCCCCATGAAAACTGCGGGTCAGCCTGATGAACCAAACTACTCAGTAATCTTCTCCATGAAGACTGGGGGTCAGCCTGATGAACCAAACTACTCAGTAATCTCCTCCATGAAGACTGTGGGTCAGCCTGATGAACCAAACTACTCAGTAATCTCCTCCATATAGCCTAACTCTCACACACTCACATGCACACACATTTAAACAAAACAAATGTTTATATATTTTTTCATGATTACTGATTAATTAATTTATACATTTATAATTATTAGGTTTTGTTATCTATTTTAACAATCCTATTGTATCTTTGTACTTATGCAATGTATATAGTTTTTTTGTGGTGTCGTTTTCATATAAGCCTTTGGGCTTCCAACCACACATGCACATTGTAATTTTTATATATATATATATATATATATATGTATTGTTGTCTATCACTTGTTTTCTTTGGAGCAAATAGATAAAACTAAAGAAACAAATGATCTTCCACTCAAGAGAAACATCCACAGCCATTATTTTAGCTTCTGTAAATTTAAGCTTATTACCAGGGCAAAGTTAAGGGTTGGAGGGTTAGCAAAGTAACATCCGCATTTCAGATGTTTAACCAGTAATTATGGTTTAATAACGTGTGAGGATCGCTGCCGTAGTGTTACACAATCACCTCCAGTCCAGTACTTTTCAAGGTCCCTACACACAGCGCAGTACAGCTGGAGAGAGAAACATCCCGCCAACTCATTGGCCAATAACTACAGGGGGTGGCGCGCCTTGGCCAATCACAGGTCACGATATTCATCAGTATCGTTTGGGTTTCCATTGCAACCCTTTATGACAAGGCCGTGAAAAGAGCTGGGTTGGCCTGGCGACCCATATTTCTACCAGATGTTGTCTGAGAAGAAGAGAAGAGGGGATTTTTCCAAACATTCACCTCCTCAAAAAATACCTTCCCAAGATGCTGGCCATCCAAACAGTGTAATGTTCTAGTGCTCCTGCTGAGTTTGGCTAGGCTGAAAGTGCTCTGTCTCAGATTCCAGTCTGTCTCCCTCAGACAAGGCATGTCTGAATCCAGGGTCACTTCTAGGAACAGTATTTGCATTTGCCATCCGCTATACACACAAAGAAATGGCACGCCTACAATATACAGCAGTATACTTCTATAACCTGATTTGGCCTTGCAAACAGCTGACAAAAACATTCCCTTTTGTACCCTGGTCATAAATGGGGAATAAAACAGATCGAAAAAACAGAAGTTCAACCCAGATTTCTGTGTTCTCTTCTGATATGATGGATGAGTCTACAGTACACTAGATAGTAGACCTTTAGCATTGGGCTTAACTCTTTTGGACTTTGTTTTCTTTTACTTAGAATGCAGTATTGGCAGACTGCTGTTTGGTGTTACAGGTCCTGGCCTGGTTCTATCCTGCAGGTGTTTGGTGGTTGTTCTGGGGCTAAAATGGTTCAAGGAGGCTGGTGGTTATGGAGCTAATGGAGGTCAGAAGGAAGAGCGCTTCACAAATAGCTGAACTCAGGCAGCCAAGCTGGGGCAGCCAAGTTCTCAAAAATACTTTAGCAAGGACCAGATAAGCCAATAATGATATGGTAATTCTGACAATTTTATTCAAAGCAACTTACAGTTAACTCATACAGTTTATTCAGGCTACATATTGGCCTCATGTAGGCTGCCCACATTGGGTCAATGCATCTTTGCTCATTGGCTCCACATGGGGCCCCAAAGTGGAGCCAGCCCATATCAGCCCAACACGGTCCAGCCCACACCAAGCCCAACACATGCCAGCCCACACCAAACCCAACACGGGCCAGCCCACACCAAGCCCAACACGGTCCAGCCCACACCAAGCCCAACACATGCCAGCCCACACCAAACCCAACACGGGCCAGCCCACACCAAACCCAACACAGTCCAGCCCACACCAAGCCCAACACATGCCAGCCCACACCAAGCCCAACTCGGTCCAGCCCACACCAGCCCAACAGGGGCCAGCCCACACCAGGCTAACATGGGCCAGCCCACATCAGCCCAAAACGGGCCAACCCACACCAGTCCAAAATGGGCCAGACCGCACCAGCCCAACACGGGAAAGCATGCACCAGCCCAACATAGTCTAGACCACAACAAGTACACATCAGGCCAACACGGGCCAGCCCACACCAAGCCCAACATGGGCTAGCCCACCACTTGGTGTGAGCTAGCTTGTGCTGGGCTTGGTGTCAGTTAGCCCGTGCTGAGCTTGGTGTGGGCTGGCCCATTTTGGGCTTGATGTGGGCTAGCCTGTGTTGGGCTGGTATATCCCAGAAAACACACCCACGATGGCACAAAGTGGGCCCAAAACAGCCTAAAATACTGGCCACATGTAGGCTGCCCAAATTGGGCCAATGCATCTTTGCTCATCGGCTCCACATTGACCCCTAAAGTGGAGCCAGCCCACATCAGCTCAACATGGGCCAGCCCACACCAAGCCCAACACGGGCCAGCCCACACCAAGCCCAACACAGGCCAGCCCACACCAAGCCCAACACGGGCCAGCCCACACCAAGCACAACACGGCCAGCCCACACCAAGCCCAACACGGCCAGCCCACACTAAGCCCAACACGGGCCAGCCCACACCAAGCCCAACACGGCCAGCCCACACTAAGCCCAACACGGGCCAGCCCACATCAGCCCAACACAGGCAAGCCCACATCAGCCCAACACAGGCAAGCCCACACCAGCCCAACACGGGAAAGCCTGCACCAGCCCAACACAGTCTAGCCCTCACCAAGCCCAACACGGGCCAGCCCACACCAAGCCCAACACATGCCAGCCCACACCAAACCCAACACGGGCCAGCCCACACCAAGCCCAACACGGGCCAGCCCACACCAAGCCCAACACGGGCCAGCCCACACCAGCCCAACATGGGCTAGCCCACATCAGCCCAACATGGACCAACCCACACCATTCCAACATGGGCCAGCCCGCACCAGCCCAACATGGGCAAGCAGGCACCGGCCCAACACAGTCTAGACCATACCAAGCACACATCCACCCAACACGGGCCAGCCCACACCAAGCCCAACACAGTTCAGCCCACACCAAGCCCAACACAGTCTAGACCACAACAAGCACACATCAGGCCAACACGGGCCAGCCCACACCAAGCCCAACATGGGCTAGCCCACCGTTTGGTGTGGGCTAGCTTGTGCTGGGCCTGGTGTCAGTTAGCCCGTGCTGAGCTTGGTGTGGGCTGGCCCATTTTGGGCTTGATGTGGGCTAGCCTGTGTTGGGCTGGTATATCCCAGAAAACACACCCACAATGGCACAAACTGGGCCCAATACAGCCTAAAATACTGGCCTCATTGGGCCAATGCATGTTTGCTCATCAGCTCCACATTGGCTCCTAAAGTGGAGCCAGCCCACATCAGCCCAACACGGGCCAGTCCACACCAAGCCCAACACGGGCCAGCCCACACCAAGCCCAACACGGGCCAGCCCACACCAAGCCCAACACGGGCAAGCCCACACCAAGCCCAACACGGGCCAGCCACATCAGCCCAACACGGAGCTGCCCACACCAAGCAGGTGTGGGCAGGCTAGCCCGTGTTGGGCTGATGTGGGCTTGGTGTGAGCTAGCCTGTGTTGGGCTGGCTTGTGTTGGGCTGATGTGGGCTTGGTGTGGGCTAGACTGTGCTGGGCTGGTGCAGGCTTTCCCGTGTTGGGCTGGTTTGGGCTTGGTGTTGGCTAGCCCGTGCTATCACCCAGAAAATTAGGTCAGTACTGGTACATCACAGCTGGGACTGAGAGACTGAAAAACAGCTTCTATCTCAAGACCACCAGACTGTTAAATAGCCATCCCTAGCACAGAGAGTCTGCTGCCTACATACACAGACTTGAAATCATTGGCCACTTTAATAAATGGAGCACTAGTCACTTTTAATAATGTCACTTTAATAATGTTTACATATCTTGCATTCCTAATCTCACATGTTGCAACGCAGTGGTTCCCAAACTTTTTATAGTCCCGTACCCCTTCAAACATTCAACCTCCAGCTGCGTACCCCCTCTAGCACCAGGGTCAGCGCACTCTCAAATGTTGTTTTTTGCCATCATTGTAAGCCTGCCACACACACACTGTACGATACATTTATTAAATGTAAGAACGAGTGTGAGTTTTTGTCTCAACCCGGCTCGTGGGAAGTGACAAAGGACCAGGGCACAAATAATAATATAATAATAATCATCATTTTGCTCTTTATTTAGCCATCTTACATATAAAAATGTATTTGTTCATCGAAAATGGTGAATAACTCACCACAGGTTAATGAGAAGGGTATGCTTGAAGGGATGCACATAACTCTGCAATGTTGGGTTGTATTGGAGAAAGTCTTAAATCATTTTCCACACACAGTCTGTGCCTGTATTTAGTTTTCCTGCTAGTGAGGGCCGAGAATCCACTCTCACATAGGTAAGTGTTTGCAAAGGGCATCAGTGTCTTACCAGCCTGATTTGCCAAGGCAGGATACTCTGAGCGTAGCCCAATCCAGAAATCTGGCAGTTGCTTCTGATTAAATTCAATTTTCACAGAACCGCTTGTTGCAATTTTGTCCCGCACATTGGATATAGTTGCGGAGAGTCCCTGTAATCCTAGATTCAGATCATTAAGGCGAGAAAAAACATCACCCAGTTCGGCCAGTCGTGTGAGAAACTCGTCATCATGCAAGCAGTCAGACAAGTGAAATATGATGGTCAGTAATGAAAACTTTATGCTCGTCTCTCAATTAAAAAAAAACATGTCAATACTTTGCCCCTTGATAACCAGTGCACTTCTGTATGTTGTAAAAGTGTTGCATGGTCGCTGCCAACATCATTGCATAATGCAGAAAATGCACAAGAGTGCACAGGGCCTTGCTTTAAACAAAGTTAACTATTTTCACTGTAGTGTCCAAAACGTCTTTCAAGCTGTTCGGCATTCCCTTGGCAGCAAGAGCCTCTCGGTGGATGCTGCAGTGTACTCAAGTGGCTTCGGGAGTAACTGCTTCCACGCGCGTTACCACTCCAATATGTCTTCCTGTCATGCTTTTGCGCCATCAGTACAGATACCAACACATCTTGACCACCAAAGTCCATTTGATGTCACACAGCTGTCCGGTACTTTAAAATATCCTCTCCTGTTGTCCTGGTTTGCAGAAGAGGATGTCTTCCTTAATGTAACGGACATATACCAGGAGCTGTGCCAGGCCCGCCACGTCTGTTGACTCATCCAGCTGTAACACATATAATTCACTGGCTTGTATGCAAAGCAGTAATTGTTTCAAAACATCTCCTGCCATGTCACTGATGCGTCGTGAAACAGTGTTGTTTGATGAAGACATTGTCTGTATATTTGTTGGGGGCTTTCCCCTCAACATTGTCCCAGCCATATCCACTGCAGCAGGAAGAATTAAGACATCCACAATAGTATGGAGCTTGCCTGTCCTAGCCACTCGGTAGCTCACCATATAAGATGCTTCTAGCCCCTTCTTATTGGTATCTATTGCTTTTATACGTCTTACTACTCCAAAGTTGTCTTTATTCTCGCTCAAAAAACTCCCCTGGCTTATTTTTCGGATTGTCATGTTTTGTTTCTAAATGTTTGTGCAAGAGTGAAGGTTTCCTGCGAGAGAGTAACAGTTAATGTGATTGGATGTTAATCATTTGACTAGGCTTTTTGGTAGTGAAACAAGGCTACTCAGGCCAAAAAAACCACCCCCAAATGTATAGTCCCGTTGGAAAATATAAATGTACTGTTTGAAAATGTGATAAAAAGAAATATATTTTTAAATGTGAATCACATTTTTATTTGCTATACCCCCGACGGCATTGCGGGGGGTACGCGTACCCAAGTTTGGGAATACCTGGACTAGACGTAACATAGTAAACGTAAAACCAGGACAATTAAAAGGGGCATGATATGTTACGTTTGGTATGGTTACATAAAATATAAAGTTACTTAAGGTAAAAAAATGTAAGGAGAGTGGTTAGTACGGGTGGATTGGTGGGCGTATGTCATGAACGGCTAGCAACCCAAAGGTTGCGTGTTCGAATTTCATCATGGATAACTTTAGTATTTTAGCTATTTAGCAACTTTGCAACTGCTTACAACTTTTTTGCTACTTTACAATTACTTAGCATGTTCGCTAACCCTTCCCCTAACCCGAATACTAACCTTAACCCTGAAGCAAATTGAATTTTACAACATCAATGTTTCTGGGACGCAACAGAATTAGTGACAGCCGTGATAAAAGGAAGATGTGCTCAATATTTTCTGTTAATTATGGACTAATATTTTTTTTTCAATATTGTGGATTTAATCATGATTTAGAAAGGGATCGTGATACTAATAATTATATATTATGTAGTACTATAGCTGAAAACACATATGGACACAAGGCAAGACCCAAATGCAGACACAGGAAGCAGATGGTTGAGCTCCGATATTTATTAATCCAAGGGGTAGGCAAAAGGTAGGTCGGGGACAGGCGAGAGTTCATAAACCGGGTCAGAGTCCAAAACAGTACCAGACGAAGGGCAGTCTCAAGGTCAGGCCAGGCAGGGCTTCAGTAACCAGATCCGTTTCCAAACAGTACAAGTCAATAGGCAGGCTTGAAGCCAGAACAGGCAGAGTGGTCAGGCAGGCGGGTTCAGAGTCAGGACAGGCAAGGGTTGAAACCAGGAGGACTAGAACCAAAAGAGACTGGGGGAAAAAAGAGGAGCAAGGAAAACCGCTGGTTGACTTGGCAAACAAGACGAAATGGCACAGAGAGACAGGAAACACAGATATATATACACCGGGGATAATAAGCGACACCTGGAGGGGGTGGAGACAATCACAAGGACAGGTGAAACAAATCAGGGTGTGACAACACAATTAAGTTAATCAACTTCTAAGAAATAAACCAAATGCATAGACTGCTGAAATGTATATTACATAGTACTATACCTGAAAACATGATTAAGTTCACCACCTTCTAAGAAATAAAGCCAATTGCAATATAAGATAAGTGATAAAGAAATAAGCAGAATCTTGTGCCTTGTTGAATGTAGGCTATTTTGAGCCTGGTGACCTAACAGCATCCATGAAAGGAACAAACACATCTACTCACAGCCATCGACAGACAGAAACAAGTCATTAGCAGGGAGAAAAACGACAATTGAAAAATTGTAAGGAAAACAATTTGGTCACATCTAACACTAATTCTGCTCTACTCTACTAATGAGCCTATAAACTTCTAAAGAGGGATGAATCTAATTTATTGTTCTTCAAAGCTCTGTCGTCTTTGACCAGAAAACACAAATCAAACCGTGCCTGTCTCTCATTACAGCAAGTGGAGTTTATAACCCGGGTGCCAACTGTGCCCTGGCCGGTAGTCTTGCGGATGAAAAACAACCAAAGTAAACAAAACAACAACAGTCCGCTCCATTCCCACCGGACTCTAAACACCAGATCTGAAGGGAATCTAAAAAATATTCTACAAAGACACAAAACCAACTGTTATAAGATTCATGGGAACATTCACTTGTTTGTCTGTGATACTGTCTGGTTACATTACATTACTATCTCTATGCATTCTTGTTTAAAGCACACAATGGCCGCCTTGTGACATTTGTGGTGAGAAGTGTCATTTCTCCTGTCAGTAGACCTGCGCAACACAGCAGACATTTCCAGGAACTCTGTGAGTGAATCCTCACTGCTCAATTGTTGGGATAGTTGTTGCTTCAGGCTTGGCCTTTAGGAGAGGACGTTGGTGCCAGTTTTAACACAGTTTAGGGAGCCAGCTGGGCACACAGAGCAGAGACAGAGTCGGACGGAGCTTTCTAGAAATAAACAGGATATCAGGTTGTGCCTGGCAAGTGGAGAACGATAAATGAGTTTAGATCACAGGCATGATGGTGATGGGAAAGGACAATGATAATGAGGACTAACAGACGGCTCTCTCGGCATCTCTTGCTTCACCTTCGTACCTGGTGAGGTCGTCGCTGGGGTTGTTCTCAATCCAGTTGATTTAGATGTGAGTGTCAAACCACTGGACCTTTACAAACTCTCCCCTATCTGAGATACCTACTGCAGCCCTCATCCTCCACATACAACACCCATTCTGCCAGTCACATTCTGTTAAAGGTCTCCAAAGCACACACATCTCTGAGTCGCTCCTTTTTCAGTTTCACTGCAGCTAGCGACTGTAACAAGCTGCAAAAAACACTCAAACTCAACAGTTTTATCTCAATCTCTTCATTCAAAAACTCAATCATTGACACTCTTACTGACATTTGTGGATGCTTCGTGTGATGTATTGTTGTCTCTACCTTTTTGCCTTTGTGCTGTTGACTGTGCCCAATAATGTCTGTACCATGTTTTGTGCTGCTACCATGTTGTGCTGCTGCCATGTTGTGCTGCTGCCATGTCGTGTTGCTACCAAGTTGTGTTATCATGTGTTCCTGCCATGCTATGTTGTTGTCTTAGGTCTCTCTTTACGTGGTGTTGTGGTGTCTCTCTTGGCGTGATGTGTGTTTTGTCCTTTTTAAAAACAATCCCAGCCCCCTCAGGAGGCCTTTTGCCTTTTGGTATGCCGTCATTGTAAATAAGAATTTGTTCTTAACTGACTTACCTAGTTAAAAAAATTAAGAAATAAAACCTAATGTCAACCATTAGCATTGGACATAGTGTCAACCATTAGCATTGGACATTGTGTCCACCATTAGCATTGGACATTGTGTCAACCATTAGCATTGACAGATGGAATCATGGTTCATCTGAGGTCTCTGTGAGTGAAGGATGAGGACCCATACTGCTCTGCTGAATCGTTGGATCTGTGGATGGGCACGCTGCCAGGCTAACATCCCATATGTTTTCAAAGGACAAGGGTTTAGGTTTAGGGGAATGGGAGGTCTGAATTCTCTCTCCTTGGCCCCTCTCATCCTCATTCTCTCTCTTTTGCTCTCTCTCTCTCCCTCTCTCATATTCAATCTCTCTCTCTCACTCACTCTCTCTCTGTTTCTCTCTCACATCCCTCCATCCTCAGACCGCCGGCTCAGTGGGAAGCCCTGGCGTGATGGACGACCACTGACAAGACGGAAAAATCCCAACAACCACAGAAGAAGATGAAGAGAGAGGGAGACAGACAGAGAGAATAACATGAAATAACACTGCAGCTTCACAGGTGTCCGCTGCCCTGACTAGCCAAACTCTTACAAAACACACATTTTTGGTGGGCAGATTTAATATATTGGCCTTTGCCAGGAGGAGACCCGCTGAGTTTTATGTCTCCTTTGGGTTGAGTGTGAACGTTCGCTGGCAGTGCCGGCAGGCAGCAGTTGCAGAGTGTAAAATAAATGAGCTCTTAGACCAGAGGGAAACCCAGACCATTTTAAAGAGAGGCAGAATGGCTGGATGATGTAAGTAAAATAAAAGTCGCACACTTGTTGTCTCGAGGCTTTTATTGCTACCAAAGAAGATTAAGCAACATTATGTTGTTTTCCTGGTCTAATACAAGAACATTGTTTAGTTTGGAGGGAGATATAGCGAAATTGTGGCTTGAAGAAGGAACGTTGCCTGTACAAGTTAAAACTCTTTAGGGATAGGGGGCAGCATTGGGAAGTTTGGATGAAAAGCTTGCCCAGAGTAAACTACCTGTTACTCAGGCCCAGAAGCTAGAATATGCATTTAGTTAGTAGATTTGGATAGAAAACACTCTAAAGTTTCCAAAACTGTTAAAACTGTTAAAATAATATCTGTGAGTATAACAGAACTCATATGGCAGGCAAAAACCTGAGAAAAATCCAACCAGGAAGTGGGAATTCTGAGGTTTGTAGTTTTCAAGTGAATGCCTATCAAATATCCAGTGTCTGTGGGGTCAGATTGCACTTCCTAAGGCTTCCACTAGATGTCAACAGTCTTTAGAAGTTGTTTCAGGCTTCTATTGTGAAAGGGGAGCGAATAAGAGCACTCTAAGCAGATGGCCCAGGTGAAAGCCTTTAATTTAGTCACGTGCGTGGCCGTGAGCACGAGCTCCGTTCCCTTTCCTTTCTAATGAAAACAGTATTGTCCAGTTGAAACATTATTGAATATTTATGATAAAACACCCTAAGGATTGACTAAAAACATCGTTTGACATGTTTCTACGAACTCAAATGGAACTTTTTGGACTTTTCGTCTAGACTTTGTGCCCGCACTTTGTGCATTTGGATTACTGGACTAAAGGTACTGGAGGTATTTGGACATAAAGATTAACTTTATCGAACAAAACAAACATTTATTGTCTAACATGGAGACCTGGGAGTGCCATCAGATGAAGATCATCAAAGGTAAGTGATTAATTTTAATGCTATTTCTGACTTTTGTGACACCTCTCCTTGGTTGGAAAATGGCTGTATGGTTTTCTGTGGCTAGGCGCTGACCTAACATAATCGCATGGTGTGCTTTCACCATAAAGCCTTTTTGAAATCGGGCACAGCGGCTGGATTAACAAGAAGTGTATCTTTAATCGTATGTATAACACTTGTGTCTTATATCAATGTTTATGATGAGTATTTCTGTAATTTGATGTGGCTCTCTGCATTCTCACCGGATGTTTGTTTGAGACAATGCCTTTCTGAACATAACACGCCAATTTCAAATGAGGTTTTTGGACATAAAGATTAACTTTATCGAACAAAACAAACATTTATTGTCTAACATGGAGTCCTGGGAGTGCCACCAGATGAAGATCATCAAAGGTTAGGGATTCATTTTAACGCTATTTCTGACTTTTGTGACACCTCTCCTTCTTTGGAAAATGGCTGTATGGTTTTTTGTGGCTAGGCGCTGACCTAACATAATCGCATGGGGTGCTTTCATTGTAAAGCCTTTTTGAAATCGGACACTATGGTTGGATTAACAAGATGTTTATCTTTAAAATGGTGTATAATACTTGTATGTTTCAGGAATTTTAATTATGAGATTCCTGTTGTTTGAATTTGGCGCCCTGCAATTTCACTGGCTGTAGGCCAGGTGTTCCGCTAGCGGAACCCCCTTCCCAGAAAGGTTAATGAGTTAAAATAGAAAGAGCTCATATCAAAACCACAAGCATTAGTCATAACTTTGTCAACATATTTTGATACAAAGGGTAATATATCTGTTCGAAACATGGCAGAGAAACCCACTTCATTCAACTCCTCTCTGCCCTACATTGACGGCACAATCACCAGGGGTCTGCTGGGTATTCAGACATCACACAACTCTACTGGTTCTCAGGCAGGTTCCTGGCAAGCCACGCAAACTCAGAGAGTACAGAGTTCAGAGAGTTGTTGTCAAAGTGAAGGGCTGTGGTGGAGAACTGAACAGACAGGTTCAAATCCCCTCCATGAAAGCCACTACTCAGCCTATCGGGTCCCCCCTGTCCTCTCTCCTTGTCCCGTCACTTCCTCTTATCAAATCAAATCAAACTTTATTC
This sequence comes from Salmo trutta, assembly GCF_901001165.1. NCBI lineage: Eukaryota > Metazoa > Chordata > Actinopteri > Salmoniformes > Salmonidae > Salmo > Salmo trutta. The sequence continues at coordinate 47,780,638 of NC_042974.1, read as the reverse complement.
GTCACATGCGCCGAATACAACAAGTGTAGACTTTACTGTGAAATTCTTACTTACAAACCCTTAACCAACAGTGCAGTTCAAGAAGAAGAAAATATTTACCATGTAGAGTAAAATGATTGGAGTCTTGGGTGACTGAAGTCTTTGACAATTATATGGGCTTTCCTCTGACATCGCCTATTATATAGGTCCTGGATGGCAGGTAGCTTGGCCCCAGTGATGTACCTGGCCGTTCGCACTACCCTCTGTAGCACCTTACGGTCAGATGTCGAGCAGTTGCCATACCAGGCGGAGATGCAACCGGTCAGGATGCTCTTGATGGTGCAGCTGTAGAACCTTTTGAGGATCTGGGGACCCATGCCAAATGTTTTCAGTCTCCTGAGGGGGAAAAGGTTTTGTTGTGCCCTCTTCACACCTGTCTTGGTATGTTTGGACCATGATAGTTCGTTGGTGATGTGGACACCAAGGAACTTTAAATTCTCGACCCACTCCACTACAGCCCCGTCGATGTTAATGGGGGCCTGTTCAGCCCGTCTTTTCCTGTAGTTCACGATCAGCTCCTTTGTCTTGCTCACATTGAGGGAGAGTTTGTTGTCCTGGCACCACACTGCCAGTTCTCTGACCTCTTCTCTATAGGCCATCTCAGTGTTGTCGGTGATCAAGCCTACCATTGTTGTGTCGTCAGCAAACTTAATGATGGTGTTGGAGTCATGTTTGGCCACGCAGTCGTGGGTGAACAGGGAATACAGGAGGGGTCTAAGTACACACCCCTGAGGGGCCCCAGTGTTAAGGATCAGCGTGGCAGACATGTTGTTGCCTATTCTTACCACCTGGGGGCGGCCTGTCAGGAAGTCCAGGATCCAGTTGCAGAGGAAGGTGTTTTGTCCCAGAGTCCTTAGCTTAGTGATGAGCTTCGTGGGCACTATGGGTCACAACTTGCAGACTTGTTTACGTGCTGCTGTGCATTTTGTTGCCAACCTTACTTTGCTACCTGACAACTTTACATTTTTTACTTTTTAATTACCGTATATATTTTTAGTTTTTCCCTCACTCAACTTTTTTTCATTCAACTTTTCACTCCGGACGTTTTATCTGGACATGGTTCGTCAGGACTTCCAACAGCCGAAGCTAAGTAGTAACATTAACATGATGCCTTCAAATTGCAGTTGTTGTACTCATAATATACAGGAGAAGGATCGCCTTACGGCGAGGATAGCTGTGCTGCAAGTCCAGCTTCAGACGCAATCGTTAGGCAAGGGTAATTTCAGTGGGTAGGAAAGGATGAAACAGCGTCTGTGCCACCAGTAAGTACAGATAGTAACATTAGTATAAATCCCCTCGCACGGTCCCCGCAGACGGACAACTTTCTCATGGCTTCTGGAGGGAAATGCTGTAGGAATGCTCAACCGGTGTCGCTTATTCAGCCGACAGAAACTTTCAACCGGTTCTCCCCATTAAGCTACGAGTCGGAGTCAGAGGCCGAGCCTTCTCTGGTCTCTACTCCTCCCGTTACGGGGTCTGAGACGCCGAAGCTTCCCACCATTAGCTCTGACAAATTGAAAACCCTAGTCATTGGCGACTCCATTACCCGCAGTATTAGACTTAAAACAAATCATCCAGCGATCATACACTGTTTACCAGGGGGCAGGGCTACCGACGTTAAAGCTATTCTGAAGATGGTGCTGGCTAAAGCTAAAACTGGCGAGTGTAGAGAGTATAGAGATATTGTTATCCACATCGGCACCAATGATGTTAGGATGAAACAGTCAAGAGGTCACCAAGTGCAACATAGCTTCAGCGTGTAAATCAGCTAGAAAGATGTGTCAGCATTGAGTAATTGTCTCTGGCCCCCTCCCAAGTTAGGGGGAGTGATGAGCTCTACAGCAGTCTCACAACTCAATCGCTGGTTGAAAACTGTTTTCTGCCCATCCCAAAAGATAGAATTTGTAGATAATTGGCCCTCTTTCTGGGACTCACCCACAAACAGGATCAAGCCTGGCCTGCTGAGGAGTGACGGACTCCATCCTAGCTGGAGGGGTGCTCTCATCTTTTCTACGAACATAGACAGGGCTCTAACTCCCCTAGCTCCACAATGAAATAGGGTGCTTCTTAATGTTAGACCCCTCACTTCAAAGGCAGTTATAGTCAATTAACTAATCACTGATCATAATCTTGATGTGATTGGCCTGACTGAAACATGGCTTAACCTGTCTGGGCTAGGGGGCAGTATTTTCACGGCCGGATAAAACATTTATCCAATTTAAACTGGTTACTACTCTTGCCCAGAAACGAGAATATGCAGAAAACACCCTGAAGTTTCTAAAACTGTTTGAATGGTCTCTGTGAGTATAACAGAACTCATACGGCAGGCAAAAATCTGAGAATATTCCAAGCAGGAAGTGGCCTGTCTGAGAATTTGTAGTTCTTCTTTTGATTCTCTATCGAAACTACAGTATCTCTGGGGATATGTAGCACTTTCTAAGGCTTCCATTGGCTCTCTAAAGCCTCCAGAAAGCGGATTGAGGCGTCTCCTGTCTCTGGGCAGAGTATAGTAGCTCAGTTTCTCAGTGGTCTGCCTGGTGACAAAGAGATTGGATATGCGCGTTCACGAGACCACGCTGTTTTTTCTTTTCCTATTTGAATGAATACACTATCGTCCGGTTGGAATATTATCGCTATTTTACGAAAAATACCATAAAAATGATTTTAAACAGCGTTTGACATGCTTCTAAGTATGGTAATGGAACATTTGGATTTTTTTTACAATTTTTTTTCGCTCGCGCGTTACCCTTTGGATAGTGACCTGAACGCACGAACAAAACGGAGGTATTTGGACATAACTATGGATTATTTGGAACAAAAACAACATTTCTTGTGGAAGTAGCAGTCCTGGGAGTGCATTCTGATGAAGATCAGCAAAGGTAATACAATTTTTCTAATACTAATTCTGAGTTTAGTGTGCCCCGAACTTGGCGGGTGTCAAAATAGCTAGCCGTGATGGCTGAGCTATGTACTCAGAATATTGCAAAATGTGCTTTCGCCGAAAAGCTATTTTAAAATCTGACATAGCGATTGCATAAAAGAGTTCTGTATCTATAATTCGTAAAATAATTTATGTATTTTGTCAACGTTTATGATGAGTAATTTTGTAAATTCACCGGAAGTTTTTGGTGGGGATACATTTTCTGAACATCACACACCAATGTAAAAAGCTGTTTTTTGATATAAATATGAACTTGATTGAACAAAACATGCATGTATTGTATAACATAATGTCATAGGAGTGTCATCTCTCTGGTCACCCCTAAAGCCAACTCCTCCTTTGGTCGTCTCTCCTTCCAGTTCTCTGCTGCCAATGACTGGAACAAACTACAAAAATCTCTGAAACTGGAAACACTTATCTCCCTCACTAGCTTTAAGCACCAGCTATCAGAGCAGCTCCCAGATCACTGCACCTGTACATAGCCCATCTATAATTTAGCCCAAACTACTACCTTTTCCACTACTGTATTTATTTATTTTATTTATTTTGCTCCTTTGCACCATATTATTTATATTTTAACTTTGAACTTTCTTCAAACTACAAATCTACCATTCCAGTGTTTTACTTGCTATACTTTATTTACTTTGCCACCATGGCCTTTTTTGCCTTTACCTCCCTTATCTCACATCATTTGCTCACATTGTATTTAGTCTTATTTTTTCTACTACTTCATTGATTGTATTTTGTTTTACTCCATGTGTAACTCTGTGTTTTTGTATGTTGTTGAACTGCTTTGCTTTATCTTGGCCAGGTCGCAATTGTAAATGAGAACTTGTTCTCAACTTGCCTACATGGTTAAATAAAGGTGAAATAAAATAAATTTAAAAAAAATCTGATGAAGATCATCAAAGGTTAGTGCTTCATTTAGCTGTGTTTTGGGTTTCTGTGACATATATGCTTGCTTGGAAAATGGCTGTGTGATTATTTTGGGCTATGTACTCTCCTAACATAATCTGTTTTGCTTTCGCTGTAAAGCCTTTTTGAAATCGGACAATGTGGTTAGAATAACGAGAGTCTTATCTTTAAAATGGTGTAAAATAGTCGTATGTTTGAAAAATTGAAATTATTGCATTTTTCAGTTTTTTGTGTTTCGCGCCACGCTGTTCCACTGGCTGTTGAATAGAGTGGGACGGTCATGTCCCACTAGCCCAGAGAGGTTAAGCTTGATGAATTTACTGTGTTAAATGAGGCCTCACCTCCTGATTACACTAGTGACCATATTCCAAAAACAACTGTGTTTTCGTCTTTTGAGCTTCTAGTCATGAAATATTTGCAGCCTACTCAATCACTTTTTCTAGCTACTGTTTACAGGCCTCCTGGCCCATATACAGCGTTCCTCACTGAGTTCCCAGAATTCCTATCGGACATTGTAGTCATAGCAGATAATATTCTAATTTTTGGTGACTTTAATATTCACATGGAAAAGTCCACAGACCCACTCCAAAAGGCTTTCAGAGCCATCATCGACTCAGTGGGTTTTGTCCAACATGTCTCTGGACCAACTCACTGCCACAGTCATACTCTGGACCTAGTTTTGTCCTATGGAATAAATGTTGTGGATCTTAATGTTTTTCCTCATAATCCTGGACTATCGGACCACCATTTTATTAAGTTTGCAATCGCAACAAATAATCTGCTCAGACCCCAACCAAGGAGCATCAAAAGTCATGCTATACATTTTCAGTCAACCAAAAGATTCCTTGATGCTCTTCCAGGCTCCCTCTACCTACCCAAGGACGTCAGAGGACAAAAATCAGTTAACCATCTAACTGAGGAACTCAATTTAACCTTGCGCAATACCCTAGATGCAGATGCACCCCTAAAAACTAAAACCATTTGTCATAAGAAACTAGCTCCCTGGTATACAGAAAATACACGAGCTCTGAAGCAGGCTTCCAGAAAATCGGAACGGAAATTGCGCCACACCAAACTGGAAGTCTTCCGGCCTAGCTTGGTAAGACAGTACCGTGCAGTATCGAAGAGCCCTCACTGCTGCTCGATCATCCTATTTTTCCAACTTAATTGAGGAAAATAAGAACAATCCTACATTTCTTTTTGATACTGTCGCAAAGCTAACTAAAAAGCAGCATTCCCCAAGAGCGGATGGCTTTCACTTCAGCAGTAATAAATTCATGAACTTCTTTGAGGAAAAGGTCATGATCATTAGAAAGCAAATTACGGACTCCTCTTTAAATCTGTGTATTCCTCCAAAGCTCAGTTGTCCTGAGTCTGCACAATTTTGCCAGGACCTAGGATCAAGGGAGACACTCAAGTGTTTTAGTACTATGTATCTTGACACAATGATGAAAATAATCATGGCCTCTAAACCTTCAAGCTGCATACTGGACCCTATTCCAACTAAACTACTGAAAGAGCTGCTTCCTGTGCTTGGCTCTCCTATGTTGAACATAATAAATGGCTGTCTATCCGCCGGATGTGTAACAAACTCACTAAAAGTGACAGTAATAAAGCCTCTCTTGAAAAAGCCAAAACTTGACCCAGAAAATCAAAAAAACTATCGGCCTAAATCGAATCTTCCATTCCTCTCAAATATTTTTGAAAAAGCTGTTGCGCAGCAACTCACTGCCTTCCTGAAGACAAACAATGTATACAAAATGCTTTAGTCTGGTTTTAGACCCCATCATAGCACTGAGACTGCACTTGTGAAGGTGGTAAATGACATTTTAATGGCATCAGACCGAGGCTCTGCATCTGTCCTAGTGCTCCTAGACCTTAGCGCTGCTTTTGATACCATCGATCACCACATTCTTTTGGAGAGACTGGAAACCCAAATTGGTCTACACGGACAAGTTCTGGCCTGGTTTAGATCTTGTCGGAAAGATATCAGTTTGTCTCTGTGAATAGTTTGTCCTCTGACAAATCAACTGTAAATTTCGGTGTTCCTCAAGGTTCCGTTTTAGGCCCACTATTGTTTTCAATATATATTTTACCTCTTGGGGATTCGAAAACATAATGTTAACTTTCACTGCCATGCGGATGACACACAGCTGTACATTTCAATGAAACATGGTGAAGCCCCAAAATTGCCCTCGCTAGAAGCCTGTGTTTCAGACATAAGGAAGTAGATGGCTGCAAACTTTCTACTTTTAAACTCAGAAAAAACAGAGATGCTTGTTCCAGGTCCCAAGAAACAAAGAGATCTTCTGTTGAATCTGACAATTAATCTTGATGGTTGTACAGTCGTCTCAAATAAAACTGTGAAGGACCTCGGCGTTACTCTGGACCCTGATCTCTCTTTTGACGAACATATCAAGACTGTTTCAAGGGCAGCTTTTGTCCATCTACGTAACATTGCAAAAATCTGAAATGTTCTGTCCAAAAATGATGCAGAGAAATTAATCCATGCTTTTGTCACTTCTAGGTTAGACTACTGCAATGCTCTACTTTCCGGCTACCCGGATAAAGCAATAACTAAACTTCAGTTAGTGCTAAATACGGCTGCTAGAATCCTGACTAGAACCCAAAAATGTGATCATATTACTCCAGTGCTAGCCTCTCTACACTGGCTTCCTGTTAACCTGTTGGGGATAGGGGGCAGTATTTGCACGGCCGGATAATAAACGTACCCGATTTAATCTGGTTACTACTCCTGCCCAGTAACTAGAATATGCATATAATTAGTAGATTTGGATAGAAAACACTCTAAAGTTTCTAAAACTGTTTGAATGGTGTCTGTAAGTATAACAGAACTCATATGGCAGTCAAAACCCTGAGACAAATCCTAACAGGAAGTGGAAATCTGATGTGTGGAATCACTTCAAAGCCTTTGCCATTGAAACACACAGGGACTAATTAATAATTTAGCACTTCCTAAGGCTTCCACTAGATGTCAACAGTCTTTACAAAGTGGTTTGAGTCTTCTATGGTAGAAACTGACCCAAAGAGAGGCTTGGGAAGTTGGTCACAGGGGGAGGGCCATTACCACTATGACGCGGGCACCCATGGGAACCCTTTTGTTCCAAAACATTTAATAAGACAATGCAATCGTCCGCCTTGAATATTATTGAAGCTCTGGTTGAAAAAGGCCCTAAAGATTTATGTTATACAACGTTTGACATGTTTGAACGAACGTAAATACATTTTTTTTGCACATTCGTGACGAAAAGTCCCACGCGCTTCAGTACATTATGAGTAGCCTTCGGAACGCGCTAACAAGAAGGAACTATTGGGACATAAATTATTAACTTTTTCGAACAAAACTACATTTGTTGTGGACCAGGGATTCCTGGAAGTGCCTTCTGATGAAGATAAAGGTAAGGGAATATTTACAATAGTATATTTGATTTTAGATGGTTCCAGGATGGCGCTAACATGTATCGCATAGCCTATTTTTCTGAGCATACCACGTCGTTTATTGCAGTGTGATTTCCCAGTTAAGTTATTTTTAAATCTGGCAATGCGGTTGTATTCACGAGATGTTAATCTATAATTCTTTGAATGACAATATTACATTTTAACAATGTTTTCGAATAGTAATTTTGTAAATTGTAGCGCTGATTCACCGGAAGCATTTGAGGGAAAATATATTTTCTGAACGTCATGCACCGATGTAAAATGCTGTTTTTATATATAAATATGAACTTTATCGAACAAAAAATGCATGTATTGTATAACATGATGTCCTAGGAGTGTCATCTGATGAAGATCATCAAAGGTTAGTGCTGCATTTAGCTGTGTTTTGGGTATTTGTGATGCATGCTAGTTGCTTTGAAAATGGCAGTGTGATTTTTTTTGGCAGGGTACTCTCCTAACATAATCTAATGTTTTGCTTTTGCTGTAAAGCCTTTTTGAAACCGGACAACGTGGTTCGATTCAGGAGAGGTGTATCTATAAATGGTGTAAAATAGTCATATGTTTGAGAAATTGAAGTTTTAGCATTTATGAGGTTTTGTATTTCGCGCGACGCGATTCCACGCATCCCACATTCCCAGACAGGTTAAGGCAAGGGCTGATTTCAAGGTTTTACTGCTAACCTACAAAGCATTACATGGCTTGCTCCTACCTATCTTTCCGATTTGGTCCTGCCATACATACCTACACGTACGCTACGGTCACAAGACGCAGGCTCCTAATTGTCCCTAGAATTTCTAAGCAAACAGCTGGAGGCAGGGCTTTCTCCTATAGAGCTCCATTTTTACTGAGTGGTCTGCCTACCCATGTGAGAGACAAAGACTCGGTCTCAACCTTTAAGTCTTTACTGAAGACTAATCTCTTCAGTAGGTCATATGATTGAGTGTAGTCTGGCCCAGGAGTGTGAAGGTGAACGGAAAGGCTCTGGAGCAACGAACCGCCCTTGCTGTTTCTGCCTGGCCTTTTCCCCTCTCTCCACTGGGATTCTCTGCCTCTAACCCTATTATAGGGGCTGAGTCACTGGCTTACTTGTGCTCTTCCATGCCGTCCCTAGGAGGGGTGTGTCACTTGAGTGGGTTGAGTCACTGACATGGTCTTCCAGTCTGGGTTGGCGCCCCCCCCCTTGGGTTGTGTCGTGGCGGAAATCTTTGTCGGCTATACTCGGCCTTGTCTCAGGATGGTAAGTTGGTGTTTGAAGATATCCCTCTAGTGGTGTGGGGGCTGTGCTTTGGCAAAGTGGGTGGGGTTATATCCTGCCTGTTTGGCCCTGTCCAGGGGTATCATCGGATGGGGCCACAGTGTCTCCTGACCCCTCCTGTCTCAGCCTCCAGTATTTATGCTGCAGTAAGTTTGTGTCGGGGGGCTAGGGTCAGTCTGTTATATCTGGAGTATTTCTCCTGTCTTATCCGGTGTCCTGTGTGAATTTAAGTATGCTCTCTCTAATTCTTTCTTTCTTTCTCTCTCTCTCTCGGAGGACCTGAGGCCTAGGACCATGCCTCAGGGCTACCTGGCATGATGATTCCTTGCTGTCTGCAGTCCACCTGGCCGTGCTGCTGCTCCAGTTTCAACTGTTCTGCCTGCAGCTATGGAACCCTGACCTGTTCACCGGACGTGCTACCTGTCCCAGACCTGCTGTTTTCAACTCTCTAGAGACAGCAGGAGCAGTAGAGATACTCTGAATGATCGGCTATGAAAAGCCAACTGACATTTACTCTTGAGGTGCTGACTTCTTGCACCCTCGACAACTACTGTGATTATTATTATTTGACCATGCTGGTCATTTATGAACATTTGAAAATCTTGGCCTGTTCTGTTACAATCTCCACCCGGCACAGCCAGAAGAGGACTGGCCACCCCTCATAGCCTGGTTCCTCTCTAGGTTTCTTCCAGGTTTTGGCCTTTCTAGGGAGTTTTTCCTAGCCACGTGCTTCTACACCTGCATTGCTTGCTGTTTGGGGGTTTTGGCTGGGTTAGACTCTTACAATGGTGTTCTTTGTTTGCTCTATGACCTCCACACATGTCAAGGTAACCCAGTATTGGGCCAAAAAATGCTTTCTTATATCTCTCAGATTTAGGACAGACACTACAAAACATACTTCCTTTTGATTTCCTTTTTGACTATATGCTTTTCCATGTATGAATCCATGTATAAACCTGTTAAGGATCCGCCCCTTTTAAAAAAATGTTTTGCCTGAAATGACATACTCAAATCTAACTGCCTGTAACTCAGGCCCTGAATTAAGGATATGCATATTCTTGGTACCATTTGAAAGGAAACATTTTGAAGTTTGTGGAAATGTGAAAGGAATGTAGGAGAATATAACACAATAGATCTGGTAAAAGATAATACAAAGAAAAACGTTATTTTGTATTTTTTTGTACCATCATCTTTGAAATGCAAGAGAAAGGCCATAATGTATTATTCCAGCCCAGGTGCAATATACATTTTGGCCACTAGATGACAGCAGTGTATGTGCAAAGTTTTAGACTGATCAAATGAACCATTGCATTTCTTTAAAAAAATGTGTATCAAGACTGCCCAAATATGTCTAATATGTTTATTAATAACTTTTTATGTTCAAAATTGTGCACTCTCCTCAAACAATAGCATGGTATTCTTTCACTGTAATAGCTACTGTAAATTGGACAGTGCAGTTAGATTAACAAGAATTTAAGCTTTCTGCCAATATCAGATATGTCTATGTCCTGGGAAATGTTCTTGTTACTTACAACCTCATGCTAATCACATTAGCCTACGTTAGCTCAACCGTCCCGTGGAAGGGACACTGATCCCAAAGAAGTTTTAAATGTGTTTCTATGGGCTAATAGCAGCAATGGCAACCCAGCAATCAGGGCACATTTTTAGCAGGCTTGCTTGTTTTGCATGTTACTTTGGCATTAATACGTTTCACATATCAGTTTGCAAACAATGTAAAAATATATATATCATTGAGTTCATAAAGTTGCATACAAACATGGTCTCGTTTTTGTTTTCTTGAGTAATTCAGCTCCAAAATGCAGGTGTTTCAGCCTAGATCAGTGATTTCTGTGGTGGGGCAAGCCAGCAGAAAATATGGTGATTTACGCCGTGATTGGCTCAGTGTTCTGTCACTCGTGGGGAAACTACGTCACCTCCAAGTCTAAGGGTAGAGCTCTAAAATTCTAGCCCCTTGGGTGCTGCCATAGAGTTACATTAGAAGTGCCAATCCAACAAGGCTCAAGGTCATTGGACACAGATAAAATGATGTTAAATAACGTTATATATATACAGTAGCTTTGATTGGACTGATCATGTCAACATCATACTTTCAAAATCTTAGCTAGCAGTCATAATTTTGAGTCAAGTCGACAATCTACTGGCAAATCCTTTTTAATCCTTGTCGTATGAAGAGAAATAATGAAGAGAAATTATAGATAAAACGTATCAGTGCTTGAAAAATAGGGGTAGGGTTGTAGAGAATCGAAGGACCATGAATGTAACAAGAAATCTTAGGTGCTGGCTTAAGGGCGTAGCAACCACAGAATGCCCGGTCAGAACAACGATGAGGCGGATGTCCAGGTTAGGGGGATTTTAATCGAAGAAGATGTCCACATTCACACATCAAACACACATCTAATCACATCACACACACACACACATCTGACCATGGTTCACATAACTGACAATCATGTCCAGTGAGAACTGACATTAACTATGTGGGGGTCCTCTGAATAGGAGACAAGCTGCACGACTAGAGCTAACCATAAAGGATGGCTAGAATCAGCTAACTGAAGCTGGCCGTTTTAACAGTGCTCATCAGCCATTGGACATAAACATTACACAACAAGTTGGAAATCGCAAATTCAACAATGAGTGGTTTGGAAGGAATCAGTGACTAACTGCAAGCAGGTGACTACCTCATGAAGCTGGTTGAGAGAATGTCAAGAGTGTGCAAAGCTGTCATCAAGGCAAAGGGTGGCTACTTTGAAGAATTTCAAATGTAAAATATATTGTGATTTCTTTAACACTTTTTTGGTTACTACATGACTCCATATGTGTTATTTCATAGTTTTGATGTCTTCACTATTATTCTACAATGTAGAAAATAGTGAAATAAAGAAAAACCCTTGAATGAGTAGGTGTGTCCAAACGTTTGACTGGTACTGTATTTTTGGATACTTACAGGGGTCCTAAAATTCTAAATCAAATAACTAAATTATCAATTTTATGATCTTAAATCAATTCCATATGTTAGTATAGTAGAACCCCAGCCCCGGGCCTTAGATTCTAGGGGGATACAATATGCATTTACTTCGTAAAAAGACAGGTGATGCTGATAATACTGCCTTCGTCGTCGAGGCAGAGGAAATGTATGTGTAGCCCATGTACACTACATGACCAAAGGTTTGTCGAACATCTCCAAAATTACAAAATCATGGGCATTAATATGGAGTTGGGCCCCCGTTTGCTGTTATAACAGCCTCCACTTTTCTTGGAAGGCTTTCTACTAGATGTTGGAACATTGCTGCGGGGACTTGCTTCCATTTAGCCACAAGAGCATGAGTGAAGTCGGGCACTGATGCTGGGTGATTAGGCCTGGCTCGCAGTCAGCGTTCCAATTCCTCTCAAAGGTGTTCGATGGAATTGAGATCAGGGCTTTGTGCAGGCCAGTCAAGTTCTTCCACACTGATCTCAACAAACGATTTCTGTATGGACCTCACTTTGTGCACGGGGGCATTGTCATGCTGAAACAAGAAAGGGCCTTCCCCAAACTGTTGCCACAAAGTTGGAGGCACAGAATCGTCTAGAATGTCATTGAATGCTGTAGTGTTAACATTTCCCTTCACTGGAACTAAGGGGCCAAGCCCGAACCATGAAAAACAGCCCCAGACCATTATTCCTCCTCGACCAAACTTTAAAGTTGGCACTATGCATTGGAACAGGTAGCGCACTCCTGGCACCTGCCAAACTCAGATTTGTCTATCAGACTGCCAGATGGTGAAGCGTGATTCATCACTCCAGTCGATGCTTGGCATTGCGCATGGTGATCTTAGCCTTGTGTGTGGCTGCTCGGCCATGGAAACCCATTTCATGAAGCTCCTGATGAACAGTTTTTGTGTGGACATTGCTTCCAGAGGCAGTTTCGAACTCAGCAATGAGTGTTGCAACCAGGACAGGTGATTGTTACGTCCTATGCGCTTCAGCACTCAGTGGCCCCATTCTGTGAGTTTGTGTGGCCTACCACTTCACAGCTGAGCTGTTATTGTTCCTAGACTTGTTGGAAAGGTGGCATCCTGTGACAGTGCCCCGTTGAAAGTCACTGAGTTCTTCAGTAAGGTCATTCTACTGCCAATGCTTGTCTATGGCGATTGCATGGCTGTGTGCCCAATTTTATCTACCTGTCAGCAACGGGTGTGGCTGAAATAACAGAATACATTCATTTGAAGGGGCGTCCACATACTTTTGTACATATAGTGTATCTGATGCTGTTTGGCCAAAAATATTATTGAATGTCATACTATTTATGGCCTGACAGCATCAGATACATTGGCTACATGTAGTAAGACAGAGGGGTGCTGTTTTTCTCACTCGGATGCTTTCTCTGGTGAAATAGTTACAGCAACTTGCAAATTGAAGAAAAGTTGGCGGGTGCACAGAGAACTGTTCGGATGCTGGAATTATTTTGGATGAATCAGCGAAGGAAACCTATTTTTTAAGTGATTTGTTTGACAATCAGATTACTGATTACTTTCATTGCACATTAAAAGATAATACATTTTTACAGTTAAGTTACATGTCTTTACTATAAATCCCACAGACTGGCCTCCAAATCACTAAGTACACCCCTGCCTTTAAGATATATCTAAACAGATGCTCATTCCTGAGACTGAATGGCTAGTAAAGCTTATATCTGGAATTTAGTAACACATTTTATCGATTGACATGGTGCTCTTTGACTGGGAGCTGTTCATTCCTGCCCAATGCTTGTCAAATATAAATGCCAGCTTAGTGGATAAAAATAAAAACTGTTCAAGATATGAAACAAAAAGTATGTTTCCTGGAATCCTTCTGGAAGTAAAAGAGAGAAAGGGGTCTTTAAAAAAATGTCAACATCTCACATGCAGGCTAATAAAATGACTGAGGCTAATAAAATGACTGAGGCATATTGTGAACACATGGAATTATATGTTCAGTCCGCTTGTGATGAACACTTGGTATATTGTCCACTTAAACCAAATAGAAACACAAAGTGTGTACGTGTGTGTATGTGTCTTTGTGTGTGTGCGTGTGTGTGTGCTTGCATATCTTTGTGTTCAGACACATGTGGAGAGAGAAATGGGAGAAAGCAGGCTATCAAAAGTCCTGCTAAAGCTGAACTTACAGTACATCTTGGCCAGGCTCGGATATGTATTCATTCAACTGCAGCATACTGTAGCAGCAAAGCCTTGGTAAACACGTAACCGTAATGTATAAGGGTAAACCTGCTTACTCTGTGAGAATAGATACCTATCTTTCTGTCTAAGCCCCGAGGTCAGGGGTGTTGAATAGATTAAATCACATGTGAGATCTGAACTCTCATTTATATTTTGTTAGAGTCGGTTCACTTCAAGGTCCACCTCTGGTTCTGGCTATTCCCCTAGAAAGGTTATAATCGATGTGTTACGGTACAAGCCTGTCTGTCTCTGTCTGTCTATGTGTCTCTCTCTCTTTTTTCCCATGTTTCTCGCACTCTAATCTCCATATCTTGAATAGGGATCTGAATCTGGTTTTGGTAAAACCACCCGGAAGTAGTCCAAACTAAACTGAAACTCAGTTTTCCAAAACCAAATAAACAATCATCCTTAGAAACTACTGGACTTTGAAACCACCACCACACACGCACACGCACACACACACACAGACACACACACACACACACACACACACACACACACACACACACACACACACACACACACACACACACACACACACACACACAAAAGGATCCAGACATTTCAAAGGTCCCTGTATGCATGGCACTCAAGGTTACAGAAAGCACCGCCTTCTCCAAACAGCTAGGCTGCCCACGACAGCTGAAACAGAGCAGTACCTAGCCAATTGCTTTGCCCTAGTTTTTGAAAGGCCCGCAATCTGGAGGCCACGCACTGCAAGCCTGTGTACGTGGCCGCGACTGCCGAATATCATCGCCACCAGCTTGCACCGAGGTTGTTCAAGCGTGCCACGAGGGGCTGACACTTACATTTCTGCAAAGTTCTGCTCCATGTAGCCATCAAATGAGCAACTCCCCCTGGCCTCCCCACAACAAAAATATCTGGCATATTTGGCACACAGGAAAACACATCATCATCAACATCAAACCTGCTTCCCCTTACACAAGAATGTTTATGCATGTGTGCTGTTAGTAAGACCACTTGTCTCACCTCGCTGGCTATCAGGTCAACAAGGCGGTCATGTCTCGCAATGCACAAATCCTTGTATGAAAAGTAGCCATTCACAACATGGGCAAAGGACTACATTACATTTGATTCATGTTGAATACAACATGGTTTGCAGGGTACCAGAGTGCTAGATTATGTTTTGTTGGTAGAACTTGCAGCCTCGCCTTAACAGTAAAGGTGAGAATGTCCTCGCCAATGGCAGCATTTTGGTACATGAAATGGGAAACAGAGTGGTCAGCACAGTCCAGAGCAATGTTATAATCGATGTATTAGGGTACAAGCCTGTCTGTCTCTGTGTGTCTCTATGTGTCTCTATCGTTTTTTTTCCCATGTTTCACGCTCTCTATTCTCCATATCTTGAATAGCGATCTGGTTTTGGTAAAACCACCAGAAAGTAGTTCAAACCAAACTGAAACTCAGTGTTCCAAAAACCAAATCAATGTCCCAAAAACCAATCATCCTTAGAAACAACTGTACTTTGAAACCACACACACACACACACACACACACACACACACACACACACACACACACACACACACACACACACACACACACACACACACACACACACACACACACACACACACACACACACACACACACACACACACACACACACACACACCCCTGCTGGACTGGCATGGACCTTCTCCACTGCAGGAATTAACACTGGTGCTTGGCCTAATGTCTTAGACTTTTGTGTTTCCATGTCCAAAGAAAAGCCAAGGGCCTGCCCAAGATGTTCCTACTCTAGACTGAGGACTTAGAGAGAGCTTTGGAGAAATGTTGCAGTCAGATGCATTGCATAACCCTTTTAGCTGTGTACCACCAATGTCATTTTCAATACGCTGAGGAAAAACTGTTGACAAAATACTTAGATTACATTGTCACAGTGAAAAGTTAAAACAGTTTGTTAAACAATGTGTGATAAAAGAAACAACCTCACAACGGATGCAGAATGGAGGGATGGTAGGACAAAGGGAGAGAAGAAAACAGCATACTGAAGCTTCAAACTGGAACACAAGATGTTTTGATTTTCACGTGGAGAGGGAAAAATCCAAATGGTTCCTTTCTGACGTGCGCAGTGCCAACTCGTTTTGATTACAACATTTTCAAGCAGTTCACAGATGTGAGAATTCCTCTCTCTGTTTCCGTGTTTCTGTCTACACGTGATTGCACACACAGACGTACACCCACACACACACACACTCACACTCTGCCTTGCAACATTATTAGCCTACTGTACTACGAATCACATTTTTATACCAGGATGCATACTGTTTATACTACGACATACTGTCTAATACATGTAGTACTGTAATACCAATTACATTTTAATTCTGCTGTGATTAGTAACAGTAAACTGTTTGTTGATAGTATTTCAGACTTGTCCAATCACCTGATATGCATGATTGGTTCTGAAGCACACTTATCAAAGAGAATATCTAATGGAACTGTACATGTCTACAAATATCATCAAAGGTGATAGGATCTGGGGAACTGGCTGTGTGTGAGTTCTATAGACCCACACGAACGCACACACGCACGCACACACGCTTGCTCCTCCCGTCCTATAGGTAGAAACTCAAACAGGAAGTACCCGTGCATTGAACTATTCAACGCTGGTCTGACCAATCGGAATCCACGCTTTAGGATTGTTTTGATCACGTGGACTGGGATATGTTCCGGGTAGCTTGCGGAAAGAATCTACACGCATACACAGATACGGTGACTGAGTTTATAAGGAAGTGTATAGGAGATGTAGTACCCACTGTGACTATTAAAACCTACCCTAACCAGAAACCGTGGATAGATGGTAGCATTCACACGAAACTGAAAGTGCGAACCACTGCATTTAACCATGGTATGGTGACTGGTAATGTGGCAGAATATAAACAATGTAGTTATTCACTCCGCAAGGCAATCAAACAAGCTAAACGTCAGTATAGAGATAAAGTGGAGTCGCAATTCAACGGTTTAGACACGAGACGTATGTGGCAGGGACTACAGACAATCACGGACTACAAAAGAAAAACCAGCCACGTCGCCGAGACCGATGTCTTGCTTCTGCACAGGCTAAACACATTCTTCGCACGCTTTGAGGATAACACAGGGTCACCGACGCGGCCAAGGACAGTTGGCTCTCCTCCATGGCCGACGTGAGTAAAAGATTTAAACGTGTTAACCCTCGCAAGGCTGCCGGGTCAGATGGCATCCCTAGCCATGTCCTCAGAGCATGCGCAGACCAGCTGGCTGGTGTGTTTACCGGCATATTCAATCTCTCCCTATCCCAGTCTGCTGTCCCCACATGCTTCAAGATGGCCACCATTGTTCCTGTACCCAAGAAGGGAAGGGTAACTGAACTTAATGACTATCGCCCTGTAGCACTCACCTCTGTCATCATGAAGTGCATTGAGAGACTAGACAAGGATTATATCACCTCTCCCTTACCTGCCACCCTAGACCCACTTCAAGTTTGCTTACCGCCCTAATATCACCTGCATTGCTTGCTGTTTGGGGTTTTAGGCTGGGTTTCTGTACAGCACTTTGAGATATCAGCTGTTGTAAGAAGGGCTATATAAATACATTTGATTAATAGATTGACAGACGATGCAATCGCCATCACTCTGCACCCTGCCCTATCCCATCTGGACAAGAGGAATACCTGTGTAAGAATGTTGTTTATTGACTATAGCTCAGCATTCAACACGATAGTACCCTCCAAGTTCATCATTAAGTTCGAGGCCCTGGGTCTGAACTCCGCCCTGTGCAACTGGGTCCTGGACTTCCTGACGGGCCGCCCCCAGGTGGTGAAGGTAGGAAACATCCCCTCCACTCCGCTGATCCTCAACACTGGGGCCCCACAAGGGTGTGTGCTCAGCCCCATCCTGTACTCCCTGTTCACCCATGACTGTGTGGCCAAGCACACCTCCAACTCAATCATCAAGTTTGCAGACGACACAACAGTAGTTGGCATGATTACCAACAATGACGAGACAGCCTACAGGGAGGAGGTGAGGGCTCTGGGAGTGTGGTGCATGGAAAACAACCTCTCACTCAATGTCAACAAAACAAAGGAGATGATCATGGACTTCAGGAAACAGCAGAGGGTGCACCCCCTATCTACATCGACGGGACCGCAGTGGAGATGGTGGAAAGCTTCAAGTTCCTTGGTGTACACATCACTGACAAACTGAAATGGACCACCCACACAGGCAGTGTGGTGAAGAAGGCGCAACAGAGCCTCTTCAACCTCAGGAGGCTAAATAAATTTGGCATGTCACCTAAAACCCTCACAAACTTTTACAGATGCACAATTGAAAGGATCCTGTCGGGCTGTATCAGCACTGCCCGTAACTGCAAGGCTCTCCAGAGGGTGGTGCAGTCTGCCCAACGCATTACCGGGGGCAAACTACCCGCCCTCCAGGACACCTGCAGCACCTGATGTCACAGGAAGGCCAAAAAGATCATCAAGGACATCAACCACCCGAGCCACTGCCTGTTCATCCCGCTATCATCCAGAAGGCGAGATCAGCACAGGTGCATCAAAGCTGGGACCGAGAGACTGAAAAACAGCTATCTCAAGGCCATCAGACTGTTAAACAGCCATCACTAGCACATTAGATGCTGCTGCCTATAGGCATAGAGTAGAAATCACTGGCCACTTTAAGGAATGGAACACTAGTCACTTTAATAATGTTTACATATCTGGCATTACTCATCTCATATGTATATACTGTATTCTATATTATTCTACGGTAGTCACTTAGTTTTTACATATCTGGCATTACTCATCTCATATGTATATACTGTACTCTATACTATTCTACTGTATCTCATTCACTTAATAATGTTACAATATCTTGCATTACTCATCTCATATGTATATACTTTATTCTCTACTGTTCTACTGTATCTTAGTCCGTTCCGCTCTGACATCCCTCGTCCATGTGTATATAGTCTTAATTCATTCCTACTTAGATTTGTGTGTATTGGGTATATGTTGTGTAATTTGTTAGATATTACTTGTTAGATATTACTGCACTGTCGGAGCTAGAAGCACAAGCATTTCGCTACCCCTGCAAAAACATCTGCTAAACATGTGTATGTGACCAATACAATTTGATTTGAATTGATTTGACACTCCTGTGTTAGTTCAGAAGGGCTGTGTTTTAAGTATTAGTGTTTCATATATTTTCAGCTATGTTTACAAAAGCCCAACAAGTGACTACACAAATCAAATCATAATCAAATCAAAGTTTATTGGTCGCTTACACAGATTTGATTTGTAGATGTTGTCGCAGGTGCAGCGAAATGCTTGTGTTTCTAGTTCCAACAGTGCAGTAATAATACCCATGCAATACAAAACAATACGCACATAATCCACAAGTAAAAAGAAAGAAATTAAGAAATATCAGAATGAGCAATGTCAGAGTCCTGAATACAGACACTGTATGTGTCACACCCTGATCTGTTTCCCTCACCAGGTGTCTCCTATTTTCCCCATTATCCCCTGTGTATTTATACCTGCGTTTTCTGTTTGTCTGTTGCCAGTTTGTCTTGTATTGTCAGGTTGTCCCAGCGTGTCTCCTGTTTTCTATGCTCTCTAGTTTTTTGTTTCTAGCTTTTCCGGTTCTGACCTTTCTGCCTGCCCTGACCCTGAGCCTGCCTGCTGTTCTGTACCTGCCTAATTCTGACCAGGTTTATGAACTTCTGCCTGCCCTGACATTGAGCCTTTCTGCTGTCCAGTACCTGTCAGACTCTGATCTGGTTACAAACCTCTGCCTGTCCTCGACCTGCCCTTTGCCTGCTCCCGGTGTTATAATAAATTATCTGAGAACTGTACCATCCGCCTCCTGTTTCTGCATCTGGGTCATATCCTGAGTCGTGGTAGTACGAACTAACCATGACTGACCCAGCAGACTCGGACCAGCTCCGCAACGCTGTTTCCGTCCAAGGAATTGCCATTGGTAGACACAAGGTACTACTTCAAGACCTTATGGAAAGACTCCAGACCATGGCGGAAAGCCATGACCACGTTTTCACTGCGTTGCTGGAGCAATTCCACGGGTTATCTACTAAGCAGCAAGCAACAACAGTAACCCCCCAGACTGTCAGTTACCCCGCTACCAGCGGCACTTCTCCCCAATCTACCCCGACTTCCTGAGAAACCCACTTACCTCCTCCGGAGGGCTATGCTGGAGATCCAGGATCCTGCCGAGCGTGTCTGTCCCAGTATTCTCTCATTTTTGAGCTGCAGTCCTCTTCGTTTAGCTCGGATCGCTCGAGGATAGCTTTCCTCGATAACGCTGATGTCTGGGAGGGCTCTCACCTGGGCTGCGGTGGTGTGGGAGCAACAATCCCCCGTTTGCCTCAGTCTGGAGGAGTTTGTGGCAGAGGTTAGAATGGTGTTCGATTCTCCATTGTCAGGGAGAGAGGCTGCTCGTAAGCTACTGCAACTGCGTCAAGACTCCCGTATTGTGGCAGACTACGCGGTAGATTTTCACACTTTGGCCGTCGAGAAGCTTGACAGGTTCTGCATGGATTATCGGAGGTGGTCAAAGACGAGCTCGCAGCCTGGGAGCTCCCCATGGATCTCGACTCCCTCATAGCCTTGATCATATGGATCGATGGGCGGCTACGGGAATGTAAGAAGGAGAGGAGGTCTGCTCCCGGAAACACTTGCTTGTCCACGGCACTCACCTCTCCCCCAAGGAATCCTGGAAGTCCCCGGGAGGATCCGATGTCACCCGAGTTACCTCTGGAATCACCGAGGGCTGTCGACTCGCTTCCTCCGGAGCCCATGCATCTGGGCAGGGACAGATTTTCTCCTGCTGAACGCTTATGCAGACTGAACACCAAGAGCTGTCGGTATTGTGGAACAACAGGACATTAAATATCTACCTGTTCATTAAAAGACCAGGCTCAAGTAGATATAAGTATCCTGTTGAGCCGTACGGGGAGGTTCCCATCTTCCATTTCTCATACCCTTCTCCATGCTATCCTGTTGTGGGGTGACCAGTCCAAATCTCTCCGGGTGCTCATTGACGATGGTGCCAACAAGAGCTTTATGGACGCTACCCTGGTGTCGGATCTGGGAATCCCCATACAACCCCTCTCCATTCCCATGGACGTCAGAGCGATGGATGGGCGCTCTATTGGGATAGACGGATAACCAGGACGTGTACTCCGAGCATGCGCTGACCAACTGGCAAGTGTCGTCACTGACATTTTCAACCTGTCCCTGACTGAGTCTGTAATACCAACATGTTTCAAGTAGAGCACTACAGTCCCTGTGCCGAAGAACACTAAGGTAACCTGCCTAAATGACTACTGACCCATAACACTCACGTCTGTACCCATGAAGTGCTTTGAAAGGCTGGTCATGGCTCACATCAACACCATTATCTCAGAAACCCTTGACCCACTCCAATTTGCATACCCCCCCAACAGATCCACAAATGACGCAATCTCTATTGCACTCAACACTGCCCTTTCCCACCTGGACAAAAGGAACACCTATGTGAGAATGCTATTCATTGACTACAGCTCAGCAACACCATAGTGCCCTCAGAGCTCATCACTAAGCTAAGGATCCTGGGACTTAACACCTCCCTCTGGAACTGGATCCTGGACTTGCTGACGGGCCGCCCCCAGGTGGTAAGGGTAGGGAACAACACATCCGCCACACTAATCCTCAACACAGGGGCCCCTCAAGGGTGCATGCTCAGTCCCCTCCTGTACTCCCTGTTTACTCATGGCTGCACGGCCAGGCACGATTCCAACACCATCATTAAGTTTGCCAATAACACAATAGCGGTAGGCCTGATCACTGACAACGATAAGACAGCCTATAGGGAGGAGGTCAGAGACCTGGTCGTGTGGTGCCAGAACAACAACCTCTCCCTCAACGTGATCAAGACAAAGGAGATGATTGTGGACTACAGGAAAAGGAGGACCGAGCACACCCCCATTTTCATCGACGGGGCTGCAGTGGAACAGGTTGAGAGCTTCATGTTCCTTGGTGTCCACATCACCAATAAACTATCATGGGCCAAACACATCAAGACAGTCGTGAAGAGGGCACGACAAAACCTATTCCCCCTCAGGAGACTGAAAAGATTTGGCACGTATCCTCAGACCCTCAAAAGGTTCTACAGCTGCACCATCGAGAGCATCCTGACTGGTTGCATCACTGCCTGGTATGGCAACTGCTCGGCACTACAAAGGGAAGTGTGTACGGCCCAGTACATCACTGGGGCCAAGCTTCCTGCCATCCAGGACCTCAGAGGAAGGCCCCAAAAATTGTCAAAGACTCCAGCCACCCTAGTCATAGACTGATCTCTCTGCTACCGCAGGGCAAGCAGTACCAGAGCGCCAAGTTGAGGTCCAAAAGGCTTCTTAACAGCTTCTACCCCAAGCCATTAGACTCCTGAACAGCTAATCAAAGGGCTACCCAGACCTCTCTTTTACGCTGCTACTATAATCTACGCATAGTCACTTTAACTCTACCTACATGTACATATTATCTCAACTAACCGGTGCTCCCGCACATTGACTCTGAACCGGTACCTCCTGTACATAGCCTCGCTTGTTATTTTACTGCTGCTGTTTAATTATTTGTTACTTTTATTTTTGTTTTTTTGTTTTTTACTTATCTAGTTTTTACTTAACAGGTTTTTTTCTTAACTTAAAGCATTGTTGGTTAAGGGCTTGTAAGTCATTGTAAGGTCTTCACCTGTTGAATTCGGCGCATGTGACAAATAACATTTGACTTGATTTGATTTATTGTCAGACTCACCCACACTACATTTCCCATTAAACTGAGAGTGTCAGGTAATCACAATGAGTCTATGCAGTTCCTGCTCATTGAATCACCTCAAGCACCCGTGGTTTTGGGGTTTTCATGGCTCCAAAGGCACAATCCTCTGATCGACTGGGCTACCATGCTTCACCCTAGTGATGGTGCCAGGTTTCTTCCAGACATGACACTTGGCATTCAGGCCAAATAGTTCAATCTTGGTTTCATCAGACCAGAGAATCTTGTTTCTCATGGTCTGAGAGTCGTTTAGGGGCATTTTGGCAAACTCCAAGCAGGCTGTCATGTGCCTTTTACTTTATGGTAGAGTGGCTTCCGTCTGGCCACTCTACCATAAAGGCCTGATTGGTGGAGTGCTGCAGAGATGGTTGTCCTTCTGGAAGGTTCTCCCATCTCCACAGAGGAACTCTAGAGCTCTGTCAGAGTGACTATCAGGTTCTTGGTCACCTTCCTGACCAAGGCCCTTCTCCCCAGATTGCTCAGCTCTAGGAAGAGTCTTGGTGGTTCCAAACTTCTTCCATTTAAGAATGATGGAGGCCACTGTGTTCTTGGGGACCTTCAATGCAGCAGACAGTTTTTGGTACCCTTCCCTAGATCTGTGCCTTGAAACAATCCTGTCTCAGAGCTCTATGGACAGTTCTTCAACCTCATTGCTTAGTTTTTGCTCTGACATGCACTTTCAACTGTGGGACTTTATATAGAAAGGCCTTTCCAAATCATGTCCAATCTATTGAATTTACCACAAGTGGACTCCAATCAAGTTGTAGAAACATCTCAAGGTTAATCAATGGTAACAGGATGCACCTGAGCTCAATTTCGAGTCTCATAGCAAAGGGTCTATGAATACTTATGCAAATAAGGTATTTCTGTTTAAAAAAAAAATTCAACTTGCAAACATTTCTAAAAACCTGTTTTCGCTTTGTCATTATGGGGTATTGTGTGTAAATTAATGAGGGGAAAAAATAATTTTATACATTTTAGAATAAGGCTGTAACGTAAACAAATGTGGAAAAAGTTAAAGGGTCTGAATACTTTCCGAATGCACTGTATAAAGCATACAAGACAGATATTAACATCTGTGTCACACACACACACACATACACACACACACACCAGATGCACTCGGTATGTTTGCTTTTCACTCACGCTTGCATGTTCGACCATATCCATCCATCACCTCTGCAGTATGTGATGGGAAGCTGTCCAAAAATACACACATGACGAGTTGCCAAAAAATCTCTCTTTCCCTACAGAAACAAGACTTTAGAAACACTATCCCACCATAATTATTTTACACCAATATTGACCTTACTCAATACTAAGACATGGAAGCGGACATAGCCTTGGAACTTAAGCTGCTTCAGGGTCACAGGTTTAAGCGTCTGAAACCAAAGGTGTCAACTAAAAATAGTTAGTCAGTCTCCTAGCTGTCTATATTTTGACTGCACGTTACTAAGTGGCGTCAAAATATAGACAGCTAGGACAACACTGAGCATGGCAAAAGGTCACCGCAACCCAAGAGGAAAGGACCGACTAAGGGAGCATCTGGAGAGAAAGCAAGGGGGACTCTCTGTAAAGAAATTCCTGTAATTTGTACAGTAAATTACTGGCAGCACATATGCCAGTCAATTTATTTATAATCACAGGACTGTAAAAAAGTTAATTCTACTGTAATTGTAATAAATGATTGAATCATTGAGGGGAGATGAGGTTTGTATTTAACAGTATTTTAATGTAATTACATGGGATTGGTGAGAGACGTTTTGCTACTAGGTACTGTAATTATATATTACAGCATATTGATGGATATTTGGTGTTTTGTATCACTTGCACTCCTAGAGGCCTTAACAAAGGCTTCCAAATTGGCAGTGACTAAAGGGCAAAACAAACCAAGAGGACATGGCAACTCAACCAGCAAAACATTAATACATCACTTTATTGTATTATCAAATTGTAAAATTTCAGAAATTGCTAACAGTGCACTGAACTCCCATAATGCATTGTTCTTTACAATACTTTACTGCAGAGGTGGGACCAAGTCATTGTTTTACAAGTTACAAGTAAGTCTCAAGTCTTAGCACTCAAGTACCAAGTCAAGACAGGCAAGTCCGAGTCAAAACCAGCAAGTCTCAAGTCCTAAACTTGGAGTTTCGAGTCCTAAACAAGTCATAATGTGCTCTTCACCAAATGTAATACCATTTCATATTCTTAACCAGAGTAATAGTTAGTATATTACATTCACATCATGAATGCTTTTAAATATATATTTATTACTTTCCAAATAAACATTATATTTACATGGAAATACATGGGTAGCCATGAGAAAGACCCCCCCCCCCCGACTATCGAGGATCGCTATGGGGCACAATCGGGCGATGTAGGCTTGTACACAATCACCCAACCTTAACACACACACATCCTCTCTGTGTGTGGTTACAGGAGGCTGCCTAGCCAGTTGTAGCTCAATCTTGGGTGCAATGATCACATTCCCGCACTGTGTGGAGGCTCATTGATTTAACGTGACGTTAGCCTACATGCTACACTAGCAAAGTTATAAATTATATAGCTGTCGGCTATATTAGACACGAATTACTGTTCTTTGTGCAGCTTCAAATGTCGAACAAAGTTGGAAGTTGTTGCGCCTCCGTCTGTCATTTTCTACCCGCATGTTTTATAAGTTGCAACCCGTTTTTTGTTGATACAGCGTATTCTTTATATCCGAAAATGATAATTTTGGGTATGATCTTTCCAAGGGTTCCATCTGAATTCACCCGCCGACGTTCCTCTGCACTGGGGAGGAACGGAGCACGCCCCCAAACTACTCTCAAATGTCCTGCTATTTGTCGTCACAGAGGGAGAGAGAAAGGGGGGAGAGGGGGGTGCAGATTACTAGAGATTATTACTATTACTAGAGAATTCCAAGCATCATCAGAGGCCAGTAACAACTAAACAGGCCAAGGAGGTAAAATGAACAGGGGAGGATGAACAGGATTCAGGAGAGGGAGGAAGAGAGGGAGAATAAAGACAAAGCAGAGAAAAGAGAAACTACACAGAGGGCAGAAGAAATTAAATGCAGTGAGTAGATGATAAATCTATTCCATGAGGGTCTAGATCAGGGGTATTCAACTCTTACCATACGAGATCCAGAGTGTCCAAACCTGGTGTCCCTGGTCTAAATCAGTCCCTAATTAGAGGGGAACAATGAAAAAAAATACAGTGGAACTGGCTTTGAGGTCCAGAGTTGAGTTTGAGGGGTCTAGATACTCAATTGCATGTCTCCCAACAGGAGAGAAAGATCTTAACCCCTACGTGATCGATGCCCCCCCCCCTCCCCCGTGGGATGGTTGAGCTAACGTAGGCTAATGTGATTAGCATGAGGTTGTAAGTAATAAAAACAATTCCCAGGATATAGACATATCTGATATGGGCAGAAAGCTTAAATTCTTGTTAATCTAACTGCACTGTCCAATTTACAGTAGCTATTACACTGAAATAATACCATGCTATTGTTTGAGGAGAGTGCACAATTATGATCTTTATTAATAAACCAATTAGGCACATTTGGGCAGTCCTGATACAACATTTTGAACAACTATGCAATGGTTCATTGGATCAGTCTAAAACGTTGCACATACACTGCTGCCATCTAGTGGCCAAAATCTAAATTGCACCTGGTCTGGAATAATAGATTATGGCCTTACTCTTGCATTTCAAAGATGATGGTACAAAAAAAGAATGTTTTATTCTTTGTATTATCTTTTACCAGATCTAATGTGTTATATTCTCCTACATTAATTTCACATCTCCACAAACTGAAAAGTGTTTCCTTTCAAATGGTATCAAGAAGATGTATATCCTTGCTTCAGGTCCTGAGCTACAGGCAGTTAGATTTGGGTCATTTTGTATGTCATTTTAGGTGAAAATTGAAAAAAAGGGTCCGATCCTTAAGAGGTTTTAAACATGGGAGGGAGAGTCAAATCGCAAGCCACTGAGGTGATGTTATGCATGCAGGATCATGGTCTTTTTTTGGGGTGAACAGGTAGCCTAGTGGTTAGAGCGTTGGACAAGTAAGCAAAAGGTCGCTGGTTTGAATACCTGAGTTGACAAGGTGAAAAATTTGTCGATTTGCCCTTGAGCAAGGCACTTAACCCACATTAGCTCCAGGGGCGCTGTACTACTATGGCTGACCCTGCAAAACAACATATTTCACTGCACCTCTCCGGTGTACGTGGCACAACATGTTTTATTTATTTTACTAGAGAGAGAGAGAGAGAGAGAGAGAGAGAGAGAGAGAGAGACTAACTGAGATAAAAATTAAAAGAAAGCTGGGACATAAAAGTGGCTGAGAGTAGGGGGATGAGCTTCAAGGGGGAAGGATGAGACAGGAGGTTAGGGGTGAGATGAGAGGGTCTGTTCCGTCTGAGGCAGTTAGGTCTTGGTTTACTGCCAGGAGAAACTAAGGGGCAGACCAGGGGGAGTAAGGGGGAGATGAGGGGTGACCTTGACCTCGTCTTGTCTGAGCTGGTATGTTTTCACAGCGCAGGGGGCTGTGTGTGTGTGCGTGTCTGTGCGTGTGCAGTGCCATTACTGATAGCTCTAACAAGCCTAGGTAAGAGGTCAGACTGTAGAGTGGAAAAGGATGAAGGGGCTGTTAAAGGGACTTTAAGCCCGCCACCTGCCTACACACACACACACACACTTAAGGGTTAGGCTGATTATTACCAGACCTTGTTTAAACACCTCCCCTGTTACCCTTCCCAATAAAACACTACAGTGACAGGCTAACCATGAGGGTTCTAAGCTGACATATGGAATTGTTTTAAGATGGTCATATGATGGACTATTTAGCTATTTAATTTTGAATTTTAGGACCACTTTAAGTATAAAAAAAAAAATATATATATATATATAAAACATTTATTTGATAAAATATCGAATTTGGCCTTTACTACTGTAGCCCAGAAGAAATGCATTGAATAACACATTCAAAATGGCAAAAAAGAGTGGAACAATAATCATAAGAAATAAGGTTTTAAAGTGTCTGTCCTATATCTAGGAGATATAAGAAAGCTCAGGAATATTTGTAGTTTTTTTTACACATATTTAACCCCTTTTTGGGGGTAGGCACAAAACTACACAAAACTACCTTCATACTTCC
Source organism: Salmo trutta (assembly GCF_901001165.1). Taxonomy (NCBI): domain Eukaryota; kingdom Metazoa; phylum Chordata; class Actinopteri; order Salmoniformes; family Salmonidae; genus Salmo; species Salmo trutta. Next base: position 47,752,825 of record NC_042974.1, on the reverse strand, counting down.
ATAAAAAAATGTAAACCGGTACTGGTTACTTTCACAACGAGTCCCGTGACCAGTGGCGGATTTAGGTATAGGCAACATGGACAGCCGCCTAGTGCGGCATTTTGTCACCACACGGTGACATGATATCATGTCACCGTGTGGGACTGTGGGTCAATTAACCTTGTCGGAGTGGGCGCCCTGATTCTAGTTTGTGAGCTGGGCAGGCTAGTGTCTGGGAAGGTCTCCCACTCAGAAGTATGAGATGAGGAGGGGAGCGGGGGTAGGTTGACCTGAGGTCTCCCCACTGGAAGCCCGAGGTAGGGGGAGTGGGGGAATCTATCAAATAGCGCACTTCTAACTTTGTACAGTACTAATGCAATTAGTAAAATCAGTCACACTACGAAATGCTACCAAATAAACCACAATTCATTCATAATACTGTGAAAATTGTTGCATTTTTTTCTGGTTTGTGCGAAATTGTTAAGAATAATATAAAACCAGTCTGCACACCACCAAGGTGAACTGGTTTAGTCTTGACTCTTGGTTGACAGTGTTGGGGGATGGATAATGTATTGAAGCTTGAGTGCCAAATCAACACATATTTGTTTCTATTTGGTCTTTGTTACTTCTTACATATATTTTTATAGCATATATTTTTATATTTAAATGTTATGATTATTTATTTGTGTTGAAGGGGGTGTTCGCCCAGGGAACCATACAAGCTACAACCGCCACTGCCCGTGACACTTGTGGGGGCCGTAGAGCAAAACAGAGAGCACCACCGTGCTCATGAGATTCACAGAGAGGTCAAACCATTCAGACGCTACAGACGTTTTTGTGAGAAGAACAATTTTTGGAATGTCTCATAGTCTGACAAACACCGCTCTAGCTCTGCCACCTTTCACCACAGATGTGAAAGTACAACATAGTATTTTGATTGACTCACCAGTGTCAATCTAACCAACTAACCAACTTCCTGGTCTTCAAATGCCCTATCAAGTCATCACATAGGCATGAATGGTGTCACATGATCAATGGCTTTGTCCATTCATACAGTAATTAACTTGGAACACTACAGGTCTCACTTTTTTTAACCTTTATTTAACTAGGCAAGTCAGTTAAGAACAAATTCTTATTTTTAATGACGGCCTAGGAACAGTGGTTTAACTGACTTGTTCAGGGGCAGAACGACAGATTTTTACCTTGTCGGCTCAGGGATTTGATATTGCAACCGTTCAGTTAAAAGTCCAACACTCTAACCACTAGGCTACCTGCCGCCCCACTTAAAGGACCAATGCAGACGTTTTTATCTCAATATCAAATCATTTCTGGGTAACAATTAAGTACTTTACTGTGATTGTTTTCAATTAAAATGGTAAAAAATAAACAAAAATAGCTTCTTAGCAAGAGCAATTTCTCAAGCAAGAACTTTGATAGGACTGACTGGGACGGGGAAAACTGAAAATTAGCTGTTATTGGCAGAGAGGTTTGGAAGGCCAAAACTCCATCCTACCAAAACAGGTTGAAATTTCAGGGGGTCTTTTCAAACAGCTCTTACATTAAAAGGGGATTATGATAATTTGCACAATTTCACAGTATTATTCCAACCTCATAGTGTGGAAATATATAAACACAGGGAAAACACGCTTTTGACTGCACTTGACCTTTAAACAGCATTCTCCAAAAATCACAATGTACTGTAAGCCACATCTCAGCACACACAGGCTAGACAGAAGAGGAGGACTTCTTTAACATAGATATATAGTGGGGTCCAGAATTATTGGATCCCTAAATAAAGATGAGCAACAAAACCTGTACAAATAAATTATACAAATACTGAGCTATAATATATGCTTAAAAAAAAGATAGTTTTATATATTTTATACTAATATAACTGCTCAGCGAAATAGATTTTGTTTATGAGCAATAATTTTAAAAAATCTAAAAAAGATAGGGGTCAAAATGATTGGGTCCCCTGATTTCAATACTCCAGTACCCAGGCCTCCTGAGTGGTGCAGCTATCTAAGGCACTGCATTGCAGTGCTTGAGGCATCACTACAGACCCGGGTTCATAGGGTGGCGCGCAATTGGCCCAGAACCGTCCAGGTTAGGGGAGGGTTTGGCAAGGGGGGCTTTACATGGCTGATCGTGCTTTAGCGAGTCCTTGTGGTGGGCTGGGCGCCTGCAGGCTGACTTCGTCGTCAGTTGAACTGTGTTTCCTCTGACACATTGGTGCAGCTGGCTTCCAGGTTAAGCAGGTGGGTGTTAAGAAGAGCGGTTAGATGGGTCATGTTTTGGAGGACACATGACTCAACCTATGTTGGGGAGTTGCAGCGATGAGACAAGATCGTAATTGGATATCACGAAAAAGGGGGTAATATACTTATTTTATTTATTTTTGTACTCCAGCACCCTCCCCTTGTGAGGATAACGACACTGAGCCTTTTTCTAAACTGTTTAATGAGATTGGAGAACACATTGGGAGGGATTAGACCATGCCTCCATAAAGAATCTTTCCAGATCCTTGATATCCTTTGTCTGCGCTTATGGACTGTCCTCTTAAATTCAAACCAGCGGTTTTCAATGGGGTTCAACTCCGGACACTGAGATGGCCATTGTAAACTTTTGATTTTGTGGTCTATTAAATATTTCTTTGTGGATTTTTATGGGTGCTTGGGTTTATTGTCTTGCTGGAAGATACCCTTGCAGCCAAGTTTCAAACTCCTGGCAGAGGCATCCAGGTTTTGGCTTAAATGTCCTGGTACTGGGTAAAGTTCATGATGCCATTGACTTTAACAAGGGTCCTAGGACCCCATAACAAAGAAAAACCCTGGGACCTAATCCCTCCCCAGACTAAGTGTAGGGTGACAGGGGAGAACAGCAAATACAACTTTGAAGCCTTGAGGTGGACGTGCACCCGAATATATTGATAGTTCATATCGTAGAACTATCTCATGATAAGATACCAGACTACAACAGAGAAAGTACAGGGTGATACACAGTGTGACTCCTGAACTTGTGAACTGAAACTCCTCTGCACCTAAACATGAACAAATGGTTCTCCTCAATGTGTCTCTTCAGTGCTAGAAGATAGGCGCAGTCAGGCCATGTTTTGACTAGTGCACCAGAGGCCCGTTGAAATCACACAGCTGATGATACGCAGACTTACATACAGTTCACACACACACTCACACACACACACATACAGTAACTCCGTCAATGAAAATCTATCAATGTACAAATGTGTCTGAAATACCTTATATACTACAGTACATTAAAAACGGAATAATGCAACACCACTCTCCTGTGCATTAATGAACAATGTATTCGACAAAAGACAAATTCTAGCAGATTCCCTTGGGATAATATGAAGATGTATTAGATACACATTAATATCACTGAAGTCTTGAGTGAAGCTGGTGGAATGATCTGTCATGGCATCAGTTCTGTGGGCATAAATATTTGGGGATTAATCCCTCAGTGTTCATGTTATTTCTTCATATGAACATCTCCTTAGTTGCAGTGCGTGTTGCTCAAGACAGATCTAGAACAGGCATTTCTAACATGGGAGGTTTTACACACACACATACACACACACACACACACACACACACACACACATACACATACACACACACACACACACACACACACACACACACACACACACACACACACACACACACACACACACACACACACACACACACACACACACACACATACAAACACAAACACAGTCATTTTGTTCTTCTAATAAATCACAAGCAGCTGTAGCTGCCATTGTAGCTCCGATGACTGAAACTCCATCCTCATCTCTCCTCTCTTCAACTTTGTAAGTTGATATGATCCACACATTTTAAAAGTTAGAAACTCTGGGGTTACGGTTTGTTTTGATAGACTGCTGTTTACTCTGTATTTTACTGGAAATTATAGCAGTAAAATTGTAATTACAGAACAATGACCAAACTATTACAACAGCATCTATATGTTTTAAATTAACCATCATTACATTATCATTACATCATATTATTACATGCCATTTGGTACCACAACTGGTATTTAAGTACTACAAAGTATTAATTGCTACCACATAATTTCTAATAAATACCAAGCAAAATACTGTAACATAAAGACATCCTGACACAGCCTACTGCTAACCAAACCCTTACGGTTCTCAGTTACCACCCTGGGAAGCCAGAGATAGTCACAGGGACTCAGCAAGTCACACATGCGCACATACACGCACACACAAACACACACACACAGTCCAGCTGCCCCTCCACAGTCAGGTTCAGTTTAACCTTTCATTCAGAAATGCCAGTAGTCTCTGCCTCCTCGCTTCCTCTACATTCCTCCCTCCATCCCTTCTTTCCCTCCATTCCTCCATCCCTTCTCTACAAATTACTTTAGTAAATCTGAGGGGTGATGATTTACATCACTGTGCTCTGGCAAGATTGAGTAACCAAACAGAGAGTTTGTGTGTGTGTGTGTGTGTGTGTGTGTGTGTGTGTGTGTGTGTGTGTGTGTGTGTGTGTGTGTGTGTGTGTGTGTGTGTGTGTGTGTGTGTGTGTGTGTGCGTGCGTGCGTGCGTGCGTGCGTGCGTGCGTGCGTGCGTGCGTGCGTGCGTGTGTGTGTGTGTGTGTGTGTGTGTGTGTGTGATCTCCTACCTGTTATTGTGATGTTGCTGTAGAGGTTGGAGAGCTGTTCTTTGAGGAGGACAAGCTGCATCTGAGCTGCCTTCTCTCTCTGCAGCTCCAGCATCATGTCAGGGTGGTTGGCCAGCTTACAGCCCCTCTGCTTGTCCAGGGCGATGTCACTACGCACTATGTCTGAGCGTTAACACAGAGACCAAGAACGGGTCATGTAGTTTCATTGCGTACCACTTCTGGCAACATTGGATTGTTCCTTTCTTGCTAATAAAGCTTGTTTGAATTCCAATTGAATGCTACAGAATAAGACTATGGGCCTACCAATGATCATGGACCTAGACGATTTCAACTGTACCTAAAGTACATTTAAACATCTCAATACATTTTATAATCAAATTGGGATAACAACACAATAAATAAATATACAAAATGTGTGTTCAACATTTGCGTAAATTAATAATCAAATCCATAATGTCTAACTCACCATCTTCATAGTTTTTTAGGTAGTAATCTGGGCCGGGGCCTCTGAACTTGGCAAGGTTCTTCAAGTTGTGGAACTGGAGAAAGTCAGTTCTCTTTCCTCCAAACCTCAGATAGGCTGGGGACAGACCTCGGGCTAGGGTTACCAAACGCTTGGAACTATACATGGAGACAGAGATCTGATAAGAATACGGTGCACAAATACATCTGAAATATTGATTAAACAATATGTTTTAATCAATTAGGCTCTGTGTCAAAACAAGTTGCATAAAAAACCCAGCATGACTATCATTGATTTCAGATTATGTATGTACATACACAACTCTGAGAAGAAATGACTGACGTTATTTTGAAAAGAATTCCTTTAGTGAGTATGTTATTGCAGTATCCAGCACTAGTGACATAGGCTACTCAACAGAGGCTGAGCACTACTTTCACAAGACAAAAAACTCAAGTAATAAAACAATGACAGCTTTAGTTAAATGTGATACTTCTTGATAGCCCTGTGCATTCAGATTCAACAAAAGAAAACTAGACATGGAGCCCATTTAATTCATGCAGAGAGTAGGTTTCAGTGTTTTTTAGATGTCACAGGGAAACATTTTATGATGGTGAGACTAGTATGCCCAGAATAATAAAAACATGTTCTATACTGCAGTGTTAGCAGATTACTGTCAGAGCTTCCAGACTGGGCTTTCAAAACACTTTTTACTATCACTCTCATTTATTGGTTTCACTTGAGAGAAAAGCTAGAGAACCCTTCTAGTATTTACACGATGGTCTTATAGGACATGACAGCTTTTCCATTACAACAGGACCCTCTCAGTGCCGCTGTTAGCCAGCAAGCGTTAATACCTCCCACTGCACTGGATTAGAAAAATAGTTTTCAGTATTCCACTCTACTGTTGTGTGACCAGACTGGACACAGAATAAACAACAGAAATATTAGAGTTTTCGACCAAAGCCACACTGTAATTTGTCAATATCATCAAGAGTGGACCACCACCAAAACAATGGAGCAAACGAATACATCACCTGCCAATAGCACATGCTTTCTGTGGTAAAGGAATGGCATTCCATGAGAGCAACATTAGCCTACTTTTTAAACATTGATTTGAAGCTAGTCATTATTTGTTTACAAAGTCTCCTTTGAACAAAAACATGGAGCAAAAGGACAGTTTTGAAGTAGGCCTATTTACAAGTCACATTCTTCAAAATTAAGGGAATATTTCCCATTAATTGAAGTTACTGGAAATTGCAATGTAGCTTTAATGTTGTGTTCAATTCTATGTTATGGGATTAGCATTTACCATATTGTGCTGTTTTTGTAGACAGAATATAGGCCATGTTGTGATCATTTTAACCGATTCTTGCAGACTTGAATAAAGTGCAATTTTTATGACAATTGTAGACTATTGTAGTAGTTAAATCGCCTAGCTTTGTATTATAATAATTGCCTATTTATGTCTCTAAAATCCACCGACCTACCACAAAAACGAATTTATCCTATAGTATGGCCTTAGTGTGCTTGAGCGCTATGTTATCAGATCGGACGATCAGCAAAGTTTAAGGTAGGCATGGTTTAAATGTTTATTCAAATAACGGTTTATATGAACTTGACCAGTACAGTTAAGAAAATAAATATTGGAAAAACATTGTAGAAAATTTGCATTGAAATTGTGAGTGAATAGCCTACAGACATATAGGAAGTTAGTGAAAGTATGAACCAAAGTAAAGCAAAAAAAGGTGTCAATATTGTTAAAAGGTTAATTGTTTGATCACATAGTGTGTTATTGTTATTAGGAATATTATGAACATTAGGTATATTATTATATTATTGTGATGATTAGTATCAATATTATTATTATTGTTATTATCACAAAATTGATGCAGACAACATTTAGTTGCTGAAGGTTGAATATATAGCAACAACTGAATTTATATAGATCCATAGGATTGAACGTGTTCATGTGGGAATAACACTTTTCATCTAGTTAACCCAGAATTACATTTTTGCTAAAATCCTGACCAAAGTTCCCCACTGACTGGTAAAAGTTACATCTGGGAACTTTGCACAATAGCCGAAGCTGATTGGAAGCTGAAATTGTTTACTTCCAGGGCGATACATGCTGTGGCTCCAATAATATTTGAGTAGCCATTCCGACTGTTTTTCATTATTACAAACATGTCGATATCGAGTAGTAAACCCTGATACTCCACTGAACTTGTAAAATGCCACGACCCCTTTTCTCTCCTCCCAAACAATAACAGTGGATGTTTCACTGGAAATAAGAAACCTCTGTTTACGGAAATTCTTCAGCGAGCCTCGTGTGCGCCATGTAGGCATACTTCTACCAATGTAAACGATTCCCTTCCATACCCAACATGCAACATCAACTATATATTATGAGCTCATATCACCGCTTTCCCTGTCATTCTTGTTCCCTTCTCTCATCATATTAGCATTGTGCAGAACACAGAAACACTGACACGACTAAGACAGTGGCATTATATATAGACCTATTATTAACACCACTATGTGAAAGAGATGTTTATGAATTAGGCTACATACTGTGTAAACTGATGTATGCATGCTACGCGAGAGGGACGCAGCATGTGTCAAAAGGTGTCTCAACTGAAATTAGAAAATAGGCTAATAGTATGCACAGCAATTGGGAAAGCTCGACGACGTAATTATGAATTTAGGGCTACACTACAATCTTTAGGACACTCCATATTTCCATACAGGCTAGTTTACCCCTATTTCTAATGTCACCTAAACAAAGGCAATGCACAAATAGGCATAAACCGACTTTATGACATTGTTTAATGATTCCCGATATCATAATATTGTCAAAGAGCCATTCGTCTAGATAACTAAATCCGATCATGCTCAACAGAGACCTATAAACCAAAAACAATGCGTTTGATCCAAACATGAGAATAACGACGACTATGAAGTCGATAAAGTAGACCGAGTGGGAAAGAAATCTACCTCAGAAAGTCCAGCCACCCGTCCTTTATAATCGACGGATCCAACTGTAAAGAGAGGAAGTTGTCATTTAGAACTTGAACCGGACTGCGGGTGTTGACGTCCAGCAAAATGAGCGTCCTCTCCATGAACCCCGTTCTCTTCCCCCCGCCGCCGGGTGCAGGTCTCTGGTAGGTCGAAGAAGAGGAGATCACCGACTGCACCATCAGAGCAACGGATACCAGCCACAGCCGGGAGCCTGGGAAGGGGCATGTCGCCGGATTGGGCATCTTCCTGGCTTGGCACCACAGATGGAACACTGCGCATAAAAACAAGACCGTGCTCTGCTGTTTGAGGGAACGTGAGAGAAGCTATAGCGATACCTTGTAGTCTGAATGCACTCTTCCTATTCCTTTGAGCGAAAAGATCTGCTCATTTCTGTCTGTCCGTCTCCCCCCGCCCCTCCGTGTTTTTGGGAGCTGGAGAGGGGAGCGCACGCCCCGGGCCAGCCTCCCCGCTAAAGAGGGCCATGAGCCTGGGGGAGGAGAGGGGGCAGCACCGCCCCTCTTCAGGACTCAGTGGTGGTTCTTCTCTGAGGTATGAGGATTCATACTTAACCCCTGAGGTGTAGGAGAGAAAACAATGATCAGGGCGATCTATTTATCAATATGCTAGGACGTCCGCATTGCAGAGCTCCACAAGTCCGACTATTTCTTGTTTTTATGACTTGTAAAATTGGGAAAGGGAACCTTTAGAAAAATAAGAGTCTATTATTTGACATAGACACATGACTCAAAAGGTATTAAGATATAGAATATACGCACTTAGCGAGTTGTCTCCAATGCACAATGTAAAAAGAATTACGCACGCTGGTGACTGCCACAAAACATACATTTTCATGTAAATCTGAAAAGCAATTTGTCTGATGCAAGGAATTGTGTATGAAACTGTCGTGTATTTGTTACTCTCGAACAAAACAATACCAACAAATCATGTTAACCAATGGAATGATTAAAAACAAGCGTTATGAAAACCGTGTATTCAAAACTACACTCTAGAAATATTTAGGCTAAGGAACTACTCGAATTTGGTATCTCGGAAATAGCGAAGATTTGTGTTGCTTAGATTACAATTGCAGGGTTATATAAAAGGCTGAACGTTTTATATTTGCTAATTATGTGTGAAACATAACTCTCTTATACATGAAAGTTGGATGCATGTCTACAGTGTCAAGATGGTTTTGATACAGACATAATTATGCATTTTTAAACAAATGTATATTTCGTTCGTTGGGGAACTAAGAACCCCAATACAATCCATCAAAGAAAACAAAAAAACGCACATTCCTAACTAGCTACATGAACATTTGAAGTAAGCCGACATAAAACGAAAACGTGTAGTCCTAGTAAAACAAGTAAACGTCAACGTAAATAAATGGAACATCAGAGTAGGCCTATGGGTGTTCTTTCTATACTTTTGAATGGAACGGTTTTTAGACACTGTTATCGAACAGGGCATTTCTTGGTGTACGGTCCTAGATAAGTATGCCTACAAGAAAAGGAGAGTAAATAGCTAGTTAGGCTATGCGGTAAAATATATTTTACGCACAAGTAGCCTATGCTATTTAAGAACAGCTGCGATCACAAGGCTAATGTTTTCTCACAGTTTGATCTGTGCTAATATGTGTTCTACAGTTTCTCCAGTGACTGCGTCGAACTTCGCCAATTTTGACAAACACAGCCTAGCTCAGTCTTATAGCCTGCATGGTGCGCTTCCAAAAACATATTCAAAACTAATTTAGAACTCTACAGCCAACATATTTAACAAACCTATAAAAGCTTTATATAAAGTCTCTCTCCAGATGTTCTTTGACCAGAGGGCCTACACACAGCGTGGTCCCACTTGCAAGTTGACCGACGGGATGGGTCGTTGTTATGATGGTTACCCCAACAACTTCCCCTCACCTCGGCCTGGCTCGTCTCAGCCTCATGAGCACACCGCCTTACTGTTTGATAACTCTGGTCGTCTGAGGTCGCTGACTATATTCCCCCCTTGATCTACTGTGTAGAAAGTGCATGATGCACTGCGATTGGGAAGATATCCCAAAACATTTGTGTAATCCCTCCTGTTACAAGTCGAAATCAATACAAGTTTGAAAATGTTTAGAGGTTCAATTATCTATTTGAATTAGTGACCGCTGCAACCGACTTCATGTTTTACGCTCCAACGTTAAACCATTCTAACAACTCTTGGAAAGCTCGATATTAATTCTGGAAAGTGCGCGAGGCCTGTCTGAAAGGAACAAAGGAAATATGAAGACGCGAACGTGGACAGGACATGCCTGACCCAGCCTGTGGCTGACAGGGCATTGCAAACAAACGAGCCAGTTATTATTTATCTCTCATGAGAAAGCTTTATCAACTGTCCATTGCTATGCGAGGTAGAATCAGACACGCAGCCCTCATGGTCCTAAGGCAGAACACTGTCCATCTATTCCAAACATGCACGTCTAACAGCGGGGAGCAAACCTCTGTCTCCTTTTCACCCTCTCCAACCTCATACCTCTCTATATATGAATCTCTCCAACCTTCTCTAACCCCTATATAACTCTCTCCATATCACAGTGGGATCTTCGGTTGACCCCTCACTCCACCAGGAGAAGAGATGAGTCTTTGATATGTCCCGCTGCGGCTGTAGCGATCCTATGGCAACGGACCAACATCCCTCATCAAGTTACGGTCTTTTACTGCATGTCTATGGTAGATATACCGTAGACGTCATTCGGAGTCTTTTGATGTCGGTTTTGAGATGTCGAAGACATATTGTGTAAAGTGTTTGGGATTGATGGGGATACATAGCATGTGATTTCCATAAAGGCTAGATTTTTCCCTATGAATTGTTACCAAGATGTTAAATAGAACATTAAGAGAAAAATGACAGCAATTTAGTGCCCACTCTTTGAACGATATGGAGACTGTGAATGCATTTAGTTAAAAAAAACATTGTTCTGATACTCGATACTCAGATAGATGAGACAGTAAAACTACAGTCTGTAAGATATCCAGGAATTCCAACTAAATTAAATATAATAAAAATACTTTACATTAGATAAGTACAGCTGTGTTATAGGCTACACTAGGTAGCCTAGTGGTTATTAAGAGCATTGGGCCAGTAAGTGAAAGGTCGCTGGTTCGAATGCCCGAGCCGACTAGGCGAAACATCTGGCGATGTGCGTTTGAGCTAAGCACATAACCCTATTTGCTGATGGAATTCGCTCTGGATAATAGCGTCTGCTAAATTACTCAATTAAAATAAAATCAAACAATTGGATTTGAAAACAAATAAGTTAGCACATTATCACAATTCACTAACAATAAAGTTGTGTTCCTAGGATAGAAAATTCGAAGTAGATGTTTGTGTGTGAATGTTCACTGTGAGTGAAATTAGGGAACCTGCCACCAACAGAGTACAGATTGGCGTGCATTTCTCGAGGTGAACTTGACTTTATCGTATTTCCAATCATTTCAAAGAAAATTAGCCGACTATCAAATTCCTTTCGACTTAGAAAATAATGTAGGCTAGCCAACACTCGTTTGCTACTTTCAACACATTCCGTAATGTCGAATGTTTTCTCATGTCACCTTTTATCGTATTCATTTAAGCTATTTTTGCAAGTGGCATAAGCTATCGAACGTGTGTGTGGGTATCATTGACTGAGTAACTACTTTCGGAAGGTTTTGATAAAATAATAACTAAATGTTAAATATTATGACTATAACTTTTCGACTCCATTTATCGAAGAAAAATGTAGACCTATTGTATCAACTCTGACAAATCTAAACAAACTGAACACAACCATAATACTACTATAATAGACTAATAATGATGACAATAATAATAACAAAAAACATGGCCTAATAGACAAATCATTTTGTGATATAAACGAATAATAGTCATTTACTTGGGAAACAAGAGAAACGTGCAACAGACAGGCCTACCTCTAAGGCAGAATAACCAACACGTCTTATCTCCGGAGCTAAACAAAGCAATAGCGTTTCCCTATTATTCCTTTAGGTGTGGTTACATGGCTTTATATAACGGGGTGGTGGATATAGTCTGTAGGGCATAGCGTTTAAAGATAGGCCTACATCTGGTTTAAATACATGTCTCTCTCTATATTTTATCTAATGTCCAGATTTGCATTTAGCCTACACATTAGTTAGCTTTTAACTTCTCGGGCCCATAACGATAATAATCCGATTTAAACTCTCTTTTTTTCAAAACCAGATTCTATCTTTGTCCCAAGTTCTAACACGAGGTCCCTGAACTATAACGCAATAAAACAGGCCTGTATGGTAGCCTATTGGAAAATGCAACAAATCAACAGGGTCGAAAATGTAACAGCAATTTCGTTAGTGGAGCAATAATAGCCGAGGACAATGCATTACATTGGAAACATATTTTGTTGAAATGTATTGAGCTTTATCAGTTGAACATGATTTAAAATATCAATAATACTAGGCCTATGTAATTTAGTCACATACCCTACAATAACATTATTTATTTTCAGTTTTGTGGCTATATGGTTTGTTATTTTCTAATTAAATCAACGAAATTACGTTGAACCAACGTGGATAATAAATTGAATTGACGTCTGTGTCCAGTGGGATCTGACTTCGATTATACTTCCAAAATAAAATCTATTTAAAAAACATTGCCTTGACAGGCACATACATGTGATTTGGAGCATAGGTAGAGAGAGAACGAGCGTGGGCGAAGGAGGGTGGATAAGGCTATTTATTGACACGCCACTACCAGGATTGTAACTGTCTTGAACAGGCGATGAAAGGGTCACGGTTTACAAGGCAGGGTTCACGATCGCTCTTCCGAATATTGACGACATGTGAAAGTTGCAGAGGCAGAGAAGTCAGCCTATACTAGACAAAGGAGCAGCCAAGTCCCTGTGTATTATTTTATGTATCTGATTATTAAACCAATGTAATGGTGCGCTTTGCTAAACTGTCTTATCTGTTTACATTTCTCGTTTAATGGCTTACACTAACATGTAGGCTCCGATTCCAAAATGTAAAAACATTATATTTGAAATGGAATTAGACGCTACAAGTAAGACGTTGTCATGTGTAGGCTAATTGTTCGTATGCCTAAATGCGATTGGTCCCTGAAAATTCTAAATAATTTAGAAATAATAATTGTTAGGCTATTTATTATAAATCATTTGCAAATTATAAATCATTGCTGACTCAGGCCCAAAACATTGACTCGTAGTAGTAACCTATTATTGGCTTTAAAATGCAACCCTGCTGTTATTACTGTGCTATTTAAATCAGTTTAATGACCATATCATGTGAAATTAAATCAAATTACACACACTAGGAGGGTAAACGAACAACTTGTTGAGTTGAAGAGCCTCTAGTAAAACGTGACTCCAGAGCTGGTGCTGAAATGGAGAAGGGGGGGTCAGCACTGCCATCTGGTGGAATACTGTATAACACGTTCTAGAAAAATCGACTGCAGCTTTACCCCAATGTGATGACGATGCTGCTGTTTACAAAGATTATGATGATAATTATGACGGTGACAATGATGAGGATGATTATGACGGTGATGATTATGATGATGCTGATTGTGAAAAAAAAATAGCCCGAGAGAGAAAAACTGTGATGAAGGCCTTTGAGTTGGCCTACAAAATGAACACACACACACACACACACACACACACACACACACACACACAGCATGAAAGGGTCTGTCAGTAGGCAACGATTGTGATCTCTGCAGAGAGCGACAGACAGTCAGTCGCTCACTGCAGGGAAGTGGCTGATGATAGGGCATATCCTGCCTTCTATTTTTAGACGGTAGTGGCACTCAACATGACATTACGTCATTGTGCTGCACACATGCCCGTTCTCTCTCTCGGCCCCCTCTCTCTTCTCTCTGCTCCAAGTGTGGCTCTCCAGATGTTATGCCGATTCCAAGAGCCAGCGTAAAAACCCTAACCACGTGACCCAACCATCGCCGACGTCCCTCTGCAGCTCATTCAGCATGATGGCTGCTGATGCTGCAGCAGCTTCATCCTCAACACACCGCACCGCACTTCATTCCTGCAGCCTGCTGTTGTTTAACTTCTCTATCCTTCTCATCATCGTATTCTTTCTCCCAGCTCCGGCGAAGGGATTGCTCGGTGTCCGCCCAGAGAACACTAAAGCCGGTGAACTGTCTGTGCAAGACGGGCTGCTCCAGGCGACCGAGGGGACGCGGTTCATGCTGCGGGTTTACTACGCAGCATCCCCGGTTACACAGAGAGCCCAGAACCGCTCTGGGAGCGGGAGACCAGAGGGTGCAGCTGCCGCACCATGGATCGCCTTCATAGAGGAGCCAGGAGGAGAGCGAGAGAGAGGAGAGGGGGAGAGCATGGTCCGTTTATTTAGTGTATTGACCATTTCATTTACCCATAACGCTATATATGACATATGTTTAATTAAATTGCGTAAATATCGTGTTAAAAATGTTAATTTGTGTTTAGGTCCATTCCAAACGGAACCCGTGCGTGGACGAGCATGCGCGGAGTTCTGACATCGAACTCCTGGGTTCCTTCAGGTCTGCATCCAGCCACAACTCCGTTCTAGGTTCGTTTAGAGTTACATGTTTTTATCGTTGTTGAATCGTCGAATGTTAAAAAAAAATGTGTCTTGTGTTATTGTGCGTTTTTATTTTGTCTGATGAGGACCTTTGTGTTATTTGATTCTGATTCCATAGTGGAGCTGCTCGCCAAAGACCTGCGCAAAGATGAGCGGATAAAATACTACTCCATTTGCGCGTTTGATGGGGTGAAGTGGGAACATTTCACCACCAGAGACTTCTGGCTAGCCGTGGTGGAGCGACCCCCGCAAGCGGACGTGTGGCTCCAGTTGGGGGTATCGGTGATGCTTCTGGGGCTCTCTGCGCTCTGCAGTGGGCTGAACATCAGCATGCTCGCCCTGGATCCCGTTGAGCTCCGGGTCCTCCAAAACAGCGGCACCGAGAAGGAACAAAAATATGCGCACAAGATCGAATCTGTGCGTAAACATGGCAACTACATCCTGTGTACTGTGGTGCTGGGCAATGTGCTGACCAACACCTGTTTCGTAGTGTGGATGTGCCAGATTATCGGGATGACTCCCACCTCCCTTGCTACCTGCACTTTCGGTATATTCTTCATAGGAGAGATCCTGCCTCACTCTGTGGCGTCCAGACACAGCCTCGCCATCGCCTCCAAAACCATCTGGGCTACCCGGCTTCTAATGCTGGTCTCCTTCCCCATCTCCTACCCCGTCTCCAAGCTCCTAGACATCATGCTTCACCAGGAGATCAGTAACTTCTACACCAGAGAGAAACTGGTGGCCATGCTGCGCGTCACAGACCCCTACCACGATCTGGTCAAAGAAGAACTCAACATCATCCAGGGCGCTCTGGAGTTGCGCACCAAGAACGTAGAAGAAGTTCACACCCCGCTGGCGGACTGTTACATGCTCTCCTCGGATGCTGTTCTAGACTTCTGTACTATGTCTGACGTCATGCAGAGCGGGTTCACCCGGATCCCGGTCTATGAGAACGACAGGTCCAACATCGTTGATATCCTGTTCGTCAAAGACCTGGCGTTCGTGGACCCGGATGACTGCACCCCGCTGAAGACCATCACCCAGTTCTACAAACACCCCATGCACTGTGTGTTCAGCGATACCAAACTGGATGTGATGCTGGAGGAGTTCAAGAGAGGTAATAGAGTTAGGTATACACTGTTGTAGAGATGAAAAAAATGTTTGCAGAATCAGGTAGCATATAAAGAGTTAAATATTATAGGAAATGCACCACCATTTTTGGAAACAGGTGGAGGTGCATTCTCCAGAGTTATACCTGCAACCAATCAGAACACATGAACCAATGAGCTCACAAGTTCAAATCACTTGATTACTGCAATTCAGGAACCTCTACCATGTTGCACATGATCTATGATAAAACAAATATTATATTGTTCAGCAGGTTCTGTGCTCGTTTGACAAGAAGTTGTGTATACTGTAGCTAAGTGCCATGAAAGTGTTCAAGTTAACCCCTACACATTCCATCACACCACTTCCCTCTTCCTGAAAAGCAGAGAATCCAGTGTGTATTTAAACCCAGTGATGCTTTGAAGAGTCCGTCGTATAAGATGATTCAGCCTCAGCAGGTTGAAGTGGAGGTAATTGGTATAGGCTACTGCAAGGTTTTCTAAACGCAGTCCTGGGGACCCCAAGGGGTATACAATTTGTTTTTTGCCCTAGCACAGCTGATTCAAGTCATCAGAGCTTGATGATGAGTTGATTATTTGAATCAGCTGTGTAGTGTTAGGGTAAAAAACAAAATGTGCACCACTTGGGGTTCCCAGGCCCAAGTTTGGGAAACGCTGGGCTACTGTATGTCAGGGAAGAGTTTTAAGCCATATCTATAATCCATGAAAGCAACAAGTTCCTTGAAGCTACCCAGGAATGAACTGGGACAGCTTGGAGAGAGTAACAAGGTTATCTATATGTTTTACAGATTATGCAAAGTATAGTCTTGTGATTGCTTTAGCTGATTTGGTTCTGGATTATGCAATGATTATGCCAATTATTATGATACAAATGTCCTGTTTTACTTATGGTAATTGCTTTGGATAACCTGTGTTTATTACCCGTCGCAGGAATTCATAAAATGACATTGAGTTGAAAGAGCCCAGTGAAGCGGTACATCCCACAGTAGAACAGGAATGAAGTGCTGCAGTCTGAAGAGAAGTGACAAATTGACAGTAAACGGTCCTTTGTGTTTCCATCCATGTAAGAATGTCAAAGGGAGCTGGAGGCTTTTCTGATTCCCATGACAACCAGAGTATAAATCATTCATCCGTCAGCCAAGAGGCTAGGTAGGTGTGTGTGTGTGTTTGTGTGTGTGTGTGTGTGTCTTTTTGTTTAACTATCCTTGTGAGTACCAGAAGTCCTCACAAGAATAGTAAAACAAGGAAAATTCAGACAAGTGGGGACATTTTGCCGGACTCCTCGAGGAAAAATGCTATTTCAGGCTTAGGGGTAAGGGTTAGGGTTACAATTAGGGTTATGGTTAGAATTAGGGTTAGGGGTTACGGTTAGGTTTAGGCTTAGATATAGTTTTAGGGTCAGGGGTTTGGGGTTAAGGTTGGCAGCAGGTAGCGGCAGGTAGCCTAGTGGTTAGAGTGTTGGACTAGTAACCTGAAAGGTTGGAAGATCGAATCCCCGAGCTGACAAGGTGAAGATCTGTCTTTCTGCCCCTGAACAAGGCAATTAACCCACTGTTCCTAGGCCGTCATTGAAAATAAGAATTTGTTCTTAACCGACTTGCCTAGTTAAATAAAGGTAAATAAAAAAAGGTTAGGGAAAATAGGATTTTGGATGGGAGTAAATTATTTGGTCCCCACAAGAATAGCAATACAAAACTGTGTTTGTGTGGGTGTACACTCAATACTTCGTTAGGAGCTATACAAAAGTAAAAAGTAAAAGTCGATTTTTGAGTGGGTGAAATGAACAGACATAATGTTTCTCGTGTGTGTTGCATAATACACAGAAGTAGAATAGATTTGATGTGCTTTGACTGTTGGCAGGAATCAAACTGGAGGCTTTGGGACAGAGACGGCAGTGTCCACTAGGATGAGAGCTTATGTAACAGGACTAGGGCTTCACTCAGATGCTATTCAGATTGTCAGGGTTGGTTTGTCCATGAGGGCTCAGAGATGGTAATCTGATTTATTCAGAATGAAGGGTTTAATGATGAGAAGGATGACTTGGGACAAATGAGTTGGATGAGAGGGCCTTATTCAATCAACATTTGTTTTGTGGTGTGATTAAAAGTAACATTCACATTTTCAACTCACATTCATCATCATCTGGTTGTCTAGATGCGCCAGGAGGAAAAGTTGGGCTTCCATCGCAGACGCAGTCTCCTCCTCCCTCAGTCCGGTGTCACATTTTAACTGGTCCACATACATGATATCTGGGTTGCTCTTCTGGTGGAACCATGCTGTGGTTGCCAGAGAATCAGTTCACTGACAGGGATGTCCTTTTGTCGGTAGGAATGTCCGAGGAGAGCATATATTGTTCATATACAGTGGAGAGAACAAGTATTTGATACACTGACGATTTTGCAGGTTTTCCTACTTACAAAGC